>NW_010269182.1:0-24660 GCF_000690775.1 Eurypyga helias
TCAATATCAAGGTGATAAAGAGGCTCGTTAAATAGGGCAGAATGTTATGGGAAATGCCTCTCTTTAGAGGCTGGCAAATTGCCTCTATGTAAGCAGCACTAAATGCCCGTTTTCTTTTTTTTTTTTTTTTAATGAAAACCTGTGGAAGCTGTGCCTGAGGAAGGCTCATGAAAAATCACCAGAGGCACAACACTTTAAAACTCATTTAGGAATGGAGCAATCTGCAAGAAGTGGTGTGAAATGCTCACAGTACGAGGCTCAGATGGATAGTTGGCAGAACTTCACAGGTGATGGTGTCTTCTGGGGACTCGATCCTATAAATTAGGAGAGGATTTTATTGCAGGCTAGATTACTGATGTAATATTTATGTCAGAGAGGGAGAGGAGAGAAGGAAGATAGATTTTTAAAACTTTGTTTAAAATATTTCCTGTAAAAAAATCTCATTAATTTTATCTTTATAAGCCAGATGGATAAATCAATAGAGAGCAAATGTAACTATTTTAATGGTTTGGGAAGGACACTTGCGTCTTCTTTTCTTTTAATATTTGCATTCATTTCCTTGTTTCTGGAAACCTCTGGGGTTGGGATTTTTAGAGACTCTTCTCTACACATAAATGTCTGGGCTTATTCAGGTCGACACAGTTCACTGCATCCCAGGCTTTGCTGTGAATTCGCATGTGGGAACAGTATTGAATCACAGTGTTTATAGTTATTGGATGTTCAGGAAATAAGTAATAGGCTCTAGATATTTGCACTTTGAAATCACTGCGGAGCATCCAAATTTTGAGTGACAAAGGAAAGTTTGTAACCCTCAATCTCCCGAAATACTGCAATTTTAATGTAATGAGTCCCTTTCCCTTGTGTCTCCCAAGGCTGGACTCCAACCACAGTGTATCTGGATCATGAAGCATAAGCCTTTAACAACTGCTATACGCTGGTTAGCTTCCTCTGCCTCCCTAAAGAAAATAAGAGATCCAGTTTTTAAACCATGTGGCCACACAGTCCAGCTGCTCAGGAGCAGCACTGTCTTCAGGCCCTCAGCCCACAGAAGAGCTGTTCAGCTGTTTTGGCCCTTTAGGGGTGTTCACTGATGAGGTTTGAGTCTCAGAAGACCGTCATCCCCATCAGCATTTCCCTGCATGACAGGGACTCTGCTACAAGGAGGGGGGTTGCCCTCCAACCCCTCCTCACAGCCAGGAGGATCAAGCTCCTTCCCTCTCGAGGTAATTTCTCCCCCACCTTGCTTCAGTGGAGACAGAGGCAGGGACAAATGTCCCTTATGTCCCATAGCTATGGTTACTAGTCCTGCACACAGGTAACGTGGTGTGTGGTCTACAGTGGTGATTACATCTCCTTTGTATGCCCCCATGAACGATCACCCAAGAGCATCCTCAGACCCATCATGGCTGTACATCTCATTCCCTTCAGTCATCTAAGGTCTGTGCTTTCTTCTCGAGGTTCCTAGGGAGACACAGGAGCATATGCAGATACGTGGGCTCTTCCCGATCCCTGGAATGTGAATATTTAGTGGTCACAGGTTAAACAAGTTGACATTTGACAGCAAAAAGTGGTTGAAGTTTCTTTAGGTGCCTGGCTGCGTCTTAGACGGTTGCCCACCAACACCCTCTTATATGCCACAGGGCTGAAATTAGGGCTCTAACACCTTCAAACCTTACTGAATTTTTAGGATAAAACCCTTCCTGCAGGAGAAGGTGGGATGCGGCTGTCCAAATCGTCTCTCCTCACGCAGTGTGCAATCGACAGCGGTGCTCTTGCCTACTCAATGTCCCTCACTGTGGCAGAGCAGGACTGCCACATTCTGATTTCTTTGCTAGCAGGAGGAGCTGCCAGCAATGTTCACCAGGGAAAATCTGGCCCGTGAGGAGCAGTGCCTATGCAATTATGCAGTACATCAGCATGTATGCCCACAAAGACATTTATGATTCATGTCAGTGCAATGGATAGCAAGGTATATGTATAATTAGGCCAATAAGAGAAGATCCACCTGGGGTGTGGAGGATTGTCTAATGCTGCCAGTTCCAAGGGGTTGCAGTGACGTACTAGTCCAGGTCCAGACACGCTTTAATCAAATCCATCTTTATTATATGGCAAACAAACTCTTATGCTAAAGCGGAGAAAAAAACATGCAAATAGGTAAGCTGTGGCCTGCAGCTCCTGAGAGGAGACATGTCTCTGTCCCATCTGGGGAGTGAGCAGAAACACATGTAAGGACCATGGAGATGCACAGATGTGAACTGCACATGGGGCCAACTACAACTGCTCCCTCAGTGTTGAACTGACTGGTCAACAAAACCCAGTGATAGAAAACGGTCTTGGGAAAGTGAGAAGGTGCCACTGCTGAGGTCGAGTACTTTCCTGGAAGATTTCCATGTCCCTCCATCCTCCCTTTCCTCCCACCCCCAAGGCCCCTGTCTGTGGGAGAGTTATAATGACCGTAGTCCCTGGTTACCCATGTCACCTTTCACTCTGGCCCTTTCCAGCGGTGGTTCACCAGGCCCACACATTTGGCTATGAAAGGGAACAAAACCCACAGATGATCTTTGCTGTCACAGCCGGGATGGCCACAGCCAGGCCAAGGCACTTGTCTGAGCAGGCTCACCTCAGCCACAGCTTTAAGTGCTGGTATAGACAAAGTCTCTGGGGACAAGTGGAGCCTGCAGAATGGCAGAAATCAGCAGCAGGGGGGAATCAGCTCTTGCCAACCTCTTCCTACTAATGCCAGTCATTAAGCTGAAGTATCCATAGGTGAATTAAGTGGTGGAGTTGAAGGCTAGGAGCAGGGAGGCTCTCCAGAGACTGACAGCACTGTCTGAGCACTCTGAAGAACTGGGAAAGTGCCACCCACTGCTGACAAACTGAGGAGATCTAGTGGGTAAGGAAGGTGATGTGATAGAGGCATGTTTGTCAGTGAGATGCTTGAGTGATGGGCAGGGGAGGAGCTGTTAGAGATAGTGGCTGCAAATGCACAGGAAGAGGAAGGGAGAAAAAAAAGCATTTTGTTAGTTCCTGCTGTGGATATGTTGTTGCTTTGTTTTTTCCAAATGATCATGAACTTCCCATGTTTCTTAATAATCTTCTCCCTGTGCTGTTCCCTTGTGTCCAGGGCAGCATCGCTGTTCCTCATCAAATATTTCAAATGAGGAAGCAAGAGGGACGAGTTTGGTAATGTTGGTCAGTTCTAGGAAGGATCTCTTACCACTTTGTATCTATGCCTGGCAGTTACTGACAACACCCACTAAGCCAGTGTGGTCTTGTGGATGCTGCCCCTGGAAGCGGGAGAATGATACAGATCATTCACAGAACTTCCTTGGTTGCTCTGCCTTCCTCTGTAAGAGAAGACGGGAGAAGCTGCAGCCTTACTGCAGCACTGGTGTGTTGTAAGCTGCTTTTCACACAGCCCAGTGTGGCATAAAAGTAGGGCTGTCCTATAGCCTCTTGTAAACCTGTATGCTGGGCCCTCTTCAGGTTAAAAAGCATAAAAATAACTGAACCCTTTTGGAAATTCTGGCTGCAATACCCAAGAGCTTACAATCTGAACAAACAAAACCAGAGATAAGGTGGGAGAACAGGGACATAACATTAAAGAAATGCCATTTATTATGATAAATGACTTAGTAGTGATTTAAGGTATTGAAGTATTATCATACAAATAAACACTTGATGAAAGCAGAAAGAGAAGTGCCTGGGGTAATAAAGATTTATGGATTCCTGGTTGAACCACAAGGATTTAGAGCAGGATGGGAGTGAAAAAACAAGCTTGTTGAAGAGAAGATCACTTTTGAAAGAAAATGAAGAGTAACTAACCCCTGTCTAAGTGAAGGGAAACAGCAGCTGCTGGGGGTGGGAAGGCTTTTCTGCTTGCAGCTGTTATTTTTCTAATCAGAATAAATTACTCCTCGGAAAAGCCAATTGTTGTCCCATTTCAACTGTTGATATCATAGTGGTGGTGAGTGTGGTCATGAAAGAAACACAAAGCAGAAACAGAACTGTAGGGTCAAGATGTCACCGAAGGAGTGTTGGGAGCATCTTCACCCAGATGTGAGGGATGCATTCTTCATGAGAGAAAATCGGCTGAGACTGACATCACGCAAGTATTGAATTTCTTTCACACGGATAAGAAGAGCCACAGGTAGAGAAGAAAAAGAATTAAGAGGTACAATATTAAGCACACAGTGGAAAATAGACAAGGAAGCGCCATCAAACTAATCAAAGTAAATATCTTCGTGGGGAAGAGCCAGGTGACAAGAGGCAAAATAAACTCTAGTAAGACAAACAAATCAAGTACCAAAATGAGGACTTTTCTGGCTCACTACCTAACTGACATGGTGAATTGAAAATATGCACAACAAAACTGGTCTTCAAAATAACTGAAAACACTTCTAAATCCCTTACCGACCTGCACTGGATAAAGCCTGCTGCATATATATTTAGCATAACAACTAAGCTAAATTGATTCACTGAATAACTTGTGTAAATAATGCTAGGCAACTCCTTTAGGGTGAAATTTTTCACTTTATTGTGTGACTACACAGATCTCAGGCACTACCAAAATTCTCCATCATTCCTGAAATAAGATTATAGAGGATGTCAACCATACATAGGCATGACCCTCATCCATGAAGGATTATCTGAATGCATACACATGGATACTGCTGAGTAAGTGAATGCAGTAACTATGTTAAGCACATTTGTTTGAGAGGAAGGTAGAAAAGTGCCATAGATGCATTTCTTAATAAGGAAGATCTGTGTGGAAAGGGCCAATATATAGTGCACCTGTACAGAGTTTAGTAAAGGGAGCCTGTGATCATGATTCCAGGCATGACCTAGATGAACACATTAGTGTTACGTATAAGCAGGTATATAACAGTTCATTGTCAGTACCAACAACAGGGGTTGTGCAAGCCTGGCTGCAGCTCCAGGAAGAGCATGGAGAACCAGACTCTGCCGTGCCCTCCAGCCAAGATGGTGCTTGACTTCGTATTGGAAAGGAACAGGAGTAGGATTGGGTACATGATTATTTTTCTCCTTGCTTACTACTCTGATGGATAGTGAGTTATTTCCTGTCAGAGTCAAGAGTGTTCTCAAAATATTACCAATCGTTTACCACACAGGGTTTTCATTACTAATCACAGAGACATAGTTTCAGCATCCTTCTCCCCAGCCACAAACATAGAGCATCATTATGATAGTTATAGCAACAGCTTACCTGTTACCACTGACATTAGTTAGGGTATCAGTTTGACTCACCGACACAATAAATATACAGAACTGGGTCCAAGCAGGATGTAATCAAGGATTTGGACTGGTGGATATAAGTTATTAGTAACAGGAGAACTCACTGCATTGTTTCAAAGTCTGGGCACTCAGCTCACAGGTCATGGCTGACCCCAAACAAAACAAGTAAATCTCACATTGGTCTCCTTCTGACCCACCGGATGATCTTTTCTTGTGGGGAAGAGCCTACAGGTTTGACAGTCTCCCTCAAGCGCTTTCATTGGAGGGACTGCCATGCCTGTCGTGTTTGCTGCTTGACAGTGCAGCATCCAGTGTGCTGCAGTCTCATGGCTAGTGCAGATAAATCTGTCTGCATTCAATTAAATTACCTATTATGGTAAATAATTAATTTTACAATTCCTAACACAGAGTGGGAAAGGTCCAAGAATCTTTGTTACCTTCCTTGGCCCAGTCTAGGAGAAACTCTGGTTCAGCACTCCTGAGGCAATCAGACAGTTTTCTGCAGCTGTTTCTGCATAGTGAATGAACTGATTTCCTTAAACAAACCCAGAAATGCTTCAGCCTTTAGGCCAATCTTTTTCAAACTCAGATGCGTACAATTATGCTCCTCAGTCTGAACTGAGATACTTAAAAAGAAGTCAGTTATTTCAGTCATATATGTGCTAATCAGAAGTGGAGGCAAGCCCAGAATTGGAAGAATCTTCCAAGGAAGTGCAGTGGAAACAAGTCTGGACAATTGATTAATGCGGAAAAGCTGACATATAGAAATGAGAACCAGATTTTCATAACACCCACTGCTTAAGTTTTTGTTTTTCAAGCTTCATAAACAGCAGAAGTTTCGTCTGAAGGGAAATTTGAGATGAAGCATGCACATATCAGCTACATTTGTTTTGATGGTCATATATTCTATTCATAGTATATTCAGACATACGTGAATTTTTTAATACACTATTGGCTTATGACAGGTACGTATTTTGTACATCGTGCCAGGATGTAACTTCATCACTTATGAATTCTTTAGCTTTATTAAAAAAATATTAAAAATCAGATGAGAGCCCAGCATCGTGGAGAAGAATCAGCAAGAGCCGTCTAGAGTATGAGGACAGAAGTAAGCTCACAAACCTTATACTTTGTGCTTTATGTGATTCACAGGCTAGTCAAACATTATGATTACATTCCCTTTTACAGGTGAAAAGCTGAGGCTGCCTTTTGAAAAGGTCCATATTACAAAAATGAGACAACAGTCAGCTTCCTGACAAATGTCCTTCCTGAGGTTCTCCCACTGTACCATGACCCTGATGTAGGCAAGACTCATGAGGTTAACAAGGTGGGGTCTGGCTCACTCTCTGAAGCCATATTGACTGCTGGGGTACATATACTCAGTTTCTTCACCTGCAGAGTCAGGATCACTATACTTGACAGGCAAAGGGTGTTATGAAGACCTGTTCATGTCTTCATCCCAGTTACAGTATGCAAAATGCTGTCATAAATGCAGAGGGTTAATTATAATTCTTATGAGTAAAATTGGTTTGCCAAGAGCAATGAAATAGTGTTGCAGCTGGTAGTAGCTATTCACCTTCACCTTTGCTTGTGTAAAATACCTTGGAATCAAACAGGAAAATGAGATTTGGTTCAGGTTTATCTTTTAACCTGCACATTCAAAAAGTGACCTAAAAAATGAAATTTCATTTCATGCATGTGCAGTGTTGACCTCTTAATGATAGGTGTGGGTTTTTTGAATCTGAATCAAAATGTCTCTATGAGCTTCGGATAAGCATCCTCTGTTCTGCTTGGCAGCAGCAAAAAAAAGGACCTATCTCTTGTCCTATCTCCTGCTGCTCCCATCTGGGCTCCCTGACTGGAGTCTGGACCTGGCCCATCCCCTTTCCTGTGCCTGGGGCTGCTCATGGTCCCAGTTACCAGCCCCGGCTGTGCCCTCCAACTTCCGCCACCAGCAGTCCCCATAGGTGAGGGCAGGGCCCATGCCAGGGTCACATCTGGTCCAGGCTTGCCCGTGCTGAAGGAGCAGCTGTTGCTGCCTGACAGACATGAGAAAGATGAGTAGCACCATGGCAGTTTAGGATCCACAGGTATTGTAGGTGTATATTCTGCCTGGCCCCTATCCCTGTCCTTGTAGCCAGTTCTTTAAGGAAAGTCGTCTCCTCTCAAATGCATTGGGCTCCTCCCAAAGAGTAGAGTGGATTAGAAGGGTGGATACTCTGAAACCCTAAAAATCAGGCCCTGGTTTTGGTGGCTGTATGTAGATGATGAACTCATAATGCAGCTTTTCTGGTCACTTCGTAAAAGGGCTGATCTGCCTTATTCTGCACCCAGATGGATTATTAGTTTTGATGTAATGTAGAAACACCCTGCTGGGGAAGTCCAGCCAAAAATAAAGTCACACATCTGTGGCCTTCCTTTTAATTCCCAGCCAGCCTTCATTGTTGGGCTGACCTAATCGTGCCCACTGGCTTCTTAAATTAGCTTCGTGGATCCTACAGACGCTGTACTTGTTTCAAGAGCATTTTTAATTGAGCTAAGTTGTAATTACCTGATGTAAAACTCTCTTAGGTAGAAAGAGACGCACGTATCTGAAGGTATGTAAAATGAACCCATGAATTTGTCAACTGCAAGAAGAATCATGTTGCTTATACTGTTGATTACATATAATTAGGATTTAAAAGATATGCAGATGGAGACGAACTAAGAACTCAGATTGAAATTACTCATTGCTCTCAGTCATTTTCACAGCAAGCATCAATTGTCAAGGGATGATTTATTTTTTTATTTAAATACTCACTCAGACTTGAGAATTATTTTAATTAGATTAAGATTATAACAGCACATCCCCCTCAATGTGGTCTTGTCCATGCAGAACCAATTAGTGCAGCATTTCACCACAGCTAGTGAGACCAAGAGAAGGGTGTGGATAAGTGAAGAGAGGAAGAAAAGGGAAAGCAGATGTAGTTCAGAGATCTTTTCCATCTGATTTTTCCAAAATAATTTCCCACCGCCCTAATTCTACTCCCACTGGCGTCAATTGGAGCTCTGCCATGGACTGCAGTGGGAGTAGGGCTGGGTCAGTGTGTGACCCTTTCGAAACCACCTCATTTGTTACATAAATGAAAGCACTGGGGATCATTTGTGTTCACTGTGATATTTTTCGAAATTGAAAACTGTCAGGGATGGGGAAACACCATTGCTTTTGAAGTGGACAATGCAAATCTCAGTGTAGGTAAATCTTGTAGTTGCTCCTTCAGAGTCTGGGGTTTGTTCCTCCATTCAGAGAGCTTTAGGGCTCATGCAAAGTCACCAGGGTCCTTCTCTCAGAGGGCTGAGAGATTACAAGTCCTGCATTCTATGGCATGGTGTTGTCAGAAGACCTCAGAAAAACAGAAGAAAGAGGTAGTGTGTGCTGGTGACTGGCTAGATAGAGGCTGTAAGTCACTCTGTGCCAGAACCTTCTACTGAGCCATGCCAGGCCAGACTTGGAATTGGGAGACCTTTCTTTTCTCCGAGCTAGCATAGGCTCCCTCACTTGAAGTCAGGATGGGAGGTTTTTGTTCTCTTTGTTTTGGTTTTGTTCTGTGTGAGAGAAATGTGGCACTGCAGGAGGGTAAAGAAGGGCAAGTCAAAGTGGATAAGAAAACCAAGTAGTCCTATGTACTTTCTTTGAGACATAGGTATTTGGGCAGGGAGGATAAGGTTGTTCAGAACCCTCCTTGATGAATTTTTGTACCCAATGATTATACGACTTCCTTCCTAAGTCTATGGTGTTGGACAATAAGCACCACTGTGGGTTCTACGATGGTGCAGCTTCCTAGGGACATACTCAGTGCAGACCTTGTATTAAGGTTTGACTCAGAAATGCAGCCCTTGCACGGTTGTTTGGCATGTCAAGTACAAGTGCAGGCAAATGTGAAGACCAAATTACTAGCTTTCCTGACTGTTTCTTGGATAAAGAGGTGGTTTTATATGTGTATGTATATATATATAATATAATTACATATGTATATGCCCTGTGGCCATTGGTGAACCTTTTGGATTGTTGCCCCGAAATTCTGCATTTTATGTAGCACTGTTTTAATCTATATAAGTTCTAAACATTTGAGGGGTTTCACTGTACTGTAATTTATCTCTGTGAGATACAACTTCTTGAGCTTCTTGTACTGATGAGGACTTTTATCTGTGAGTAGCTCCTGAGTATTACTTTAAATAAAGTAATGAATCAAAAAGACTTACATTCACAGGAAAGAGAGAAAAAGCCTTATATAACAAATGTGATGCATTCCATTATTAAGAAGAAGAAAAACGCCCTTAAACTATGTTGTCTGTGAAAAAAATACCTAAACAGAAGGCTTACTAATACATGTTTTTGAATACCTCAAGCATGCTGTACAGATGGCAGGTATATTCCAATCTGGGAAACAAACCAACAAACAACTCCCCTCTCCCAACTCCCCACCCTCCCCCCCCCAAGAAAAAAACCCGAAACAAAAACAAAAAACCCCCAACTTTAACCCAATACGCATTGAAATCAGTAAAATTATTATCTTGGGCTTTAGCCCAGGCTCTCACTGTGGCAGCAGACACCTTCAAACAAATGTAAAGGGGGGCATCCTGTAGCAGAGGCGTTAGGCTGGGACCCACAGTTCTGCTCTCTGTGTCATCTCTGATCCCCGTTCTCAGGGAGGTAGTGGAAATCATTTACCCCCACCACAGCCTAGTTATCTGTAGTGCTGTCACCAAAGGCATAATTCCTTAACGTTAATTAATAATCACTGTGAGATCCTCAAAAAGAAGATGCTGTAGAAGTTTAGAGTATAATTTTATTTCAAGTCATTAAAGAATTGATAGCATAAAAGGTGGAAGGATTCAACATATTCTGTTCAAAACTGAGTTTTTCCAGTTTCTTCCTTGGAAACAGGACTTCAGAAGTACTGGAAGAAATATTAAACTCAGTGCTCTCGGCCATGTCACAGTGTTGGGTATTAAAAAGAAGAGCTGGAGAAGCCAGAGTTTTGCCCAAAGAGGGATTGGTTATATGTACAAAGACTTGAAAACTATTTGATTACGGCAATTCATCCTCTTTATTGGGGTGCTCCTTGTGACAAGAGTATGTGGCAATTATAGGACACTGTACATAGTTTGTTAGGCAATGCTGTGTTTGCTCCCACAGCTCATTTATCTGAACATCCCAGAATCCTCTTTTTGAAGAAGCAAACTCTCTTTAAGTGATTGATTTCAGTGATTGCTCTGTCCATTTTGAGGTACACAGGAACATGCCATGAAAAGACATTTGAGTCTGAAAATTTCCTCCAGCATGTCTAGGTGATATGTTAATTTGCATGCCAAGTTAATACACAATGTCTCAATAATAAATATCCTCATGTGTTTGAAAGACTGTGTAATTCTACTAGGTCCTAGTTTTGGAGCCCATAATGTAATTGGTGTGTTCTCTCAGATTTCAGGGACCTGGGTGAAGTTTCTGTGAAGCAGAATCAGGTCTGTCAAAGTTCTTTTCCATGCTGGCATGCCTCCTGTCATCAGGTCTTAATGATGTTTCTCTAGGTTTTTGTGCAGTCTAGTGCCCAAATAAAGACAGTTGAGACCCTAACGCTGCGAGTTAGAATATCACTGTATGTACAACACTTAGATTTTCATGGCATTATTGTTCACCCTTCCATTAAATATGGACATATTAATCTCCACAGGTGCACATGAGGCTTGTGAGGTGTGTTGTTTCTGCCGTGCCATAATTTCTGCCTTAAAAGATGGTGCTTCCTTTGTGAGTGTGCACACACTGGAAATTACAACATAAACTATAAGATTGACTAGTACAGATGGGATTTTCTCTCCCGTGGGGGTCCTCTGACAGCCCACTGTACATGCAGGGGAGGTAAGCCCCTAGAGATGGCCACGCGATGCTCCTGGAGGGCACTGGATGGGCAGGTAAAGGAACTTGGCTGTGGCAGAGTCCAGTCCTTGCTGTTTCACTGACATTCATGGGCTGTCAAGGGCTTAATGGAGATGTGGCACAGCAACAAATCAGGCCATCACAACCTGTTTTGTATCGATCCACTTTCAAGCCCTGACAGCAAGGAAATGCCAGAGATGGGCAGGTCTGCGTTCATGATGTTCTGCTGCTGTGTTTGTGGATAATCTGCAAACAAGATCTGTGCTGTTTAGATGGGGTGGTTTATTCCCTGTTCATGTCATACTCTGGAGGTGTCCCAAATCCATGAGACATGATGGTAGATGAAAACCACTGTTTCCCCCCTCTTTCTGGGTGGTTACAATTGTGTTTCTGGGAGCACAGCAGTAAGTCTCACACAGATGCTCAGATACTGATGTCACTAAAAAAGTATTTTGAATCCATCCTCAACTTTTTCACTTTTTTTTCTAGGCGAGGAACAACAATTTTAAGAGGAGTCATAAAAAGTATTTTTTTTAAAAAGATTACAAGTGGGAAAAAAATGACGAGTGAAAAGTATTAGAAGAAAGAAGCAACAGAGCATGACCACACTCTGGCCTGCCCACGGGGCTGTTTAATTAATTACCATTTACTCTTACCAGTTCATTTCTACTCAAACATTTTCTTTTGTTAGCTCTAGGCAGGATATTCACCTGAGTGGAAATTTGTGTGAAAGAGACTAAACCTGTAAACATCAATTCTGTCCCAATTGGGAGTGCATGCATTATTATAAAACAACTTTAATTACAGGCAGCTTAAAAAAGATACCATCACTCCAACAGCAACTGCTGTGTACTGAACAAGATGAAACTCAATCCCTTGCAACCAAAACAGGCCATCACAAGACACTAAGGTTTTGAGACATGGAACTTCTATTTAGGAAAGAACTGCCAGAAAATCTGATACCAAAAAACATTTTCTGGGTCATTTACCAAACCATTTTAAGGGTCTGGGGGACTAATAAATCCCTATCTTATAATACTTATAGTATGAATCTGTTCAAAAGCTGCAGGTGTTCCATGCTTTCCCCTTGGTTCACAAGCCAGAATCTTATCTCAAAGCTTTAATAATAGCCAAAATCCCGCAGCCACAAGGAAGTTTGGATTCAGTTGCGCTTTCTTTCTATAATTTATTCTCTCTGACTTGCCCTAGTGTCAGGCAGGGGCCCATGCTGCCCCGAGTGCTGTGTGAGCAGCAGGAGGAGGCTCTGTCCACCCTATTGGTTCACAATGTAATTTGGAACAGGGGGCAAGGGACAAGATCATCCAAAATGGGGCACAAAAGAGGAAATGATAAAAGATCCATGGTGAGATCATCTGGGTAACTAACCAAGCAGGTAGGTATACAGTAAATGCATGCATGCACTACAAATATAACAAGCACAGACAGCTCTGATCAAAATCAGGAGGGTCAGTAGCCGTACCTGGAAATTAATGGAAAGAACTACCGCATGGCTTCAGTTTGCCCATGCTAAGTCATTTCAGCAAAGATGATGCCAGCATGTGCTTGCACTTCTGAGCATGATGACTTCCACAAAGAGATAATGTGAGGAAGAAGCAAGTTGGACTCATACTCTGTCACCTTTCCTACAGCCCCATGCTGCTAATAGGACAGTATGCCTGTACAGGCAGAGTCCCCGTGAGGTGTTTAGGGTTGCTGTTGATGTGAACACAGGTCAAATTTGCCCTTGAAGTTAAGACTAAACATGAAGATGAGTGAATCCCAAGGCACAGGTTTAAGTGATTTTGGTGTCGTTACACCAAACTTACCTTCAGTCCTTACAGCTTGCTGGTTTATTACAAAAAACTACACTGACTGCTTTGCAGCACATTTTTGGTTCAGGTAACTGAACATCATGATTTAAAAGCATCAAAGAAACCTGTGATGCCTGCAAGATTTAGAAAGATATTTTGGGGTTTTTTTGCACTGCCCCAGTCAGTTGGCTATGTGCCTGGCAGGGAAGTGGGAGTTGGGAACTAGCATTGGGACTTCATCAATCCTGTGTAGCACCTTAAATAATGGGTCCAAATTTAGTATTTTTACTACAAAGCATTGAATGCCCTGTGAGAGCACAGACTAAAACATGATGATGCTGGTACGTGGTTGTTGTTTTGCTAATGCTTACAGCAAGTTTTTTTGCCTTGGAAATTACAAATCTGTATGGCAGAATTTGTCCAGGAGCAGTGAGGACCAGCCCCCATAGGGGCTAGTTGCACTTGCCCAGCCAGCCGAAGGCCTGAAGTGGTCCTGACCACCAGCATATTCATGATGGTGATGGGGCAGGGCTGAGGTGCAGGCCTGAAGTCATTCCATGGGCCAGGGTGAGCGAGGTGTATGGCCAGACACAAGCACGATCACAGCATACTCAGGAAACACCAAGGATAGGGTAAGCTAAAATCACCTCCAAAGCCCTGACAAGACTGTTCACAGCCCTCCCTCAGGCAGCTCTTCTCTGAACAGCTTGATCAGAGGTCCCAGAGCTGCACTGTCCCAGAGCCAGGCAGGAGCACAGGAGGGCAGGAGGGGCTGCACAGCCTTTTGTGTGCTTGGGGCTCTGGTGGGACTTTAGTAAGAGAATGAGCACGTATTGGTTCTGTAGAAACGAGATATCAGTATGAACAGCATCCCTTATTTTAAAAAACTAATCTCCAAACCAAATCACTTTTGCTTATGTCTACTGTCACATATTTTATAGTTCAGGTCTATTTTAAATGCAGCTCCTGCAAATCAATATACCAGGAATTAATTTAGCACTTTATGTCTATCTTGCTTAATTTCCTTCAGCTTTGCTTAAACAATTTGATACACCTGCAACAATTAAATTGGTGCCTCTCAGGGTACTGCAGCATCCATTAACTGATGGGCATATAGGCCCTGCTGTGGTCAATACTGTTGATCTTAAAACTCTTCCTCCATCTCACGTGGGCTTGCAGCAGATCCTTATGTGAGCTAAGCAGTATGGCTTTGGCTTTGCCGGTGCCCAGGGTTGTCAAGTTGCAGCACAAGACTGGGTCTTCTTGAAGGAAAGCAGGCTCCAGGGCGTTTGGCCTTGCTGGACCAGAACGAGGCCATTGCAGAGCAGTGGGATGAAGTGAGGAAGACCCATTTGGTAGGGCACACACACCTGCAAGCTCCTTGGAGCTGTCCCCTGCTTCTTTTTCATTTCTTTCCCTGCCTCTTCTTTGGTTTTGTTCTGGGAAGTAAACTACCTCCATTTATGATTAGAGGAAGGTGGCAGTCGTGCACACTTTGTGATGGCTGTAGAGTTCAGGAGAAGAGAAACAATCAATAGAGGGAAGGGTGTGATGCTGTGAAACACACTTGTTCTCTGAAGCAGTTTCACCACAGCTTAATCTTCCTTTCATATCAAATAACCTGCCTTTCGATTTCATGCCTTTGTGTGCAGATGTGAGTACATGCATGCTGTGCAACACACAGGGTCACATTAATCACTGGGTCCAATCCATTTCTCAGTGGCTTTATCCTGAGAATGAGCTTAGCTCACAGCATGCAGTAGGAATGCCAGCTATATGTCTTTTTTTCAATAACAACTGGAACAAGCAAGTTCACGTATCGATTCCTCTAGATCTCACTGATTTTAGTCTCCATGCTGTGCGACTGTATATTTAATTGTGGGTCTATTGATTTGGTGACAACCATTCAGAAGACTTGTCTGAATATTGAAAATGAATCCATTCTAGAGTACGTTTGCCTTTTTTTTTTTTTTTTCCCCTGTTTGGATCCATTTCTTATCTCTGTAACAACCACATCTGCTGCTCACACAACAGTCGCAGTCGCTTTAATGGGCTGAGGGGAAAGAAACTCTAAGTGTACTATTCATCAAGTTGATATTTTCCCTTTAATAAGTTTTCCCATTACACTGCAAATCTTATACAGCTCACTGGATTTATCCTTCTTCAATCAGCAATCAAGCCTCTCCATATGCATGAGTGTCATGAATCAATACCCACTGAGCCAATTGCTTTTTATAGTAATAAAAATAAAATAAATGTGGCAGAGGAAAAAGTAACTGTAGGTGTTCATTTTAAAAGATTCATATGCAAGCGGAAGAGGCACATGTCTGAAGACTAGCTAGCTGTGTTAATAAAACTCAGGTAAGCCCCCTCGGAAGGGTTTTGATGCTGGACCAGTCCACAGCACATACCAGAAAGGGATATGGGAGCCCACTGAAGGGGGCCAGTGTCATCTGCGCATACAAAACCTATTACAACCCCCAGTTCTTCCTGTGACCCTGCTGCAGCGGTCACTACACCTCTTCTATGGACAAAACTCAGCAAGGCTTTCCTTTCCAAAACGTATCTCTCCTCAGGTTCACGTGTGCTGAACAAATGCTCAGTTCAAGGTTACCTGATAAAGATTCTTTCATTCTCAAAAACATATATGTATTTCAGGGTCTTGTTTTCTAGATGATAGATATAAAACTGCCAGCATTTCTGTCTCCCTTTGTAGTGTCAAGGTCCATGTTTTCCAGTCCCATTTGTTACTAGGGAGTATCTTGCCTCTTCCAGCTCACTCACCAGAGAGCAGCAATCCACTTCTCTGAAAGGTTCGAATCTTGTCTTGACTAGTGCCTTGGGCTTGCTTCCGTGAAATGTTTGTCTGTTTGATTAACTCTGTCTACTATGAGTGATGGCAAAGCAGAGTGATCACCTGCCTTTCAGAGGCGGGTTATAATGGATAAGCCTTGGAATTAATGAAACTGCTGTGCCTGATCACAGCTGGCCAAGCAGGCTGGTATCTTCAACTCTCCTTGTGCTTTTATCACACAGAATAAGATAAATCTTGTAAGGCTTGTGAATTTCTTGGCTGGGTCTGCTGAATATTTAACTCTTCCCAGTGAACTCCCTAACTTTCTCTGGGTGCAGAACTATTAAAGAGAAGTAAACACATGGGTGTTCAAAGGCTCTTCCCTTCCCTCTGCGGCTCTTCCCATGTTGTTCCTAACTGGAGATGAAAAGGAGAGGGCAAAGATTGCTCTGCCCCAACACGCATTCCAGCTAATGAAATAATTATCTTACAATATGGCTTAGTATGGAGTAATTGTAAAAGAAAGCCGCTTGGCAGCATGTCTCGGGGCAAGCTGCTTCCGTGATGTTTCCACTCCTTCACCCAGGGAGAAGCTCGGCAGGAGGGATGGGATTATGAAACCTTGCATGTTTTGGGAGTCCCGTCACTGGGCTTTGCGCAGGGTGGTGCTAGTGTGTGCTTTTTAAGCCTGTAGTTTTTTTCACAAATTTGCAAAGACTTGACGAATAGGCAGTGCTCCATCTTCTTCAACAGGTAAAGATCCATTAAAATTCTTAGCCTCTCATACATAGCATCTCCAAATCCAGTACGGTTTTTTTTGCAGTCTCTGAATAGATGCCTGGGACAGAGATTGAGCTATTCCCTTGTACACTTTAAACATGAGTTGCTCCAGAGCAAGGCAGAGAATTCATGTCAAGGCTGCACAGGGTAGTCTATGCTAGCCCTGCCACCACGTCATATATATTCTCTAGGGCCTGATAGCCTAAAAAACAACGGTCTCCACGTGCAATAGCATCAAATGAAAAAGAGCAGACTAAGAGAGAGTTGGTTCATCAGACCCATGTGCTTGTTCCCTCCTTGGGGTAATTAATGGTCACCTCTGGGTCATATTTCAGGAGTTTTAGGTAACAGGAAAGATTCAGAGGGGTGAGTGTCCTGATCTTACAGCAGGCTTTGGGAAGGTACATTTATAATGATGAAGAGTGAACTGAGCAGGGACAAGTGTGCTGTTAGTTTATGAATTCTGAAAGGCTTATAAATTGCAACATCACAACCCAGGCAAACTGTTTATTAGACATGCAAATCCCTTGTACAATGCTATAAAGCATAGGATACTTGGCAAATGCTGTATCTCTTGCCCTGAAGAAGCTTGCAGCTGCAAGTTGTGAGAAGAAATGTTTTGCAACTCCAGGGAAAGAATTATCCTTTAGAAGGGGAAATATTAACATAGCTTGATCTATCAGGAACTTCAAATTTGCTATTGTATTTGGAAAATAGGGGTGACATTGAAGCAAAAATTGACACGCCTGCCGGAAGGTCAGCCCTGATTAATTTGTCGGCTCAGCTCTGCCTCAATGCGTGTCTTTGAGAGATGCAAAGAATTAAAAATCAGGATGGTAAGGTGCAATGGTGGAGATACACGGTCCAGGTCTCATCTACATAGAAACTCTTCCAATTTAGTTGTTCAAACACTTTTTACAGCACAACTTCTGATATGATCACTCTTAAACCAATGCTGAAAGTGCAACAGTGATAAATAATGAACTGAATTATTTTCATGATAGACTTTTCTGATTTTCATGAGGCTTGTCTGCTTGCTCACTTGGCTCATCTGTCCAAAGATTTGTCGCACTCCGCCACAACAACTTTTGAGTTTACTCCCCAGTTCTGAATGAAGCCGCCAAGATACCTCACTCCCACAGATTTCGATAAAAACAGAGGCTTGGTGAAGCAGTGCCTCAGCAAAGACTCAGGTTTGTCAACACTATTGGTCTTGTTTTCCCCCTCCTTTCTTGTGGAAGAGGCTTTGTTAGAGTACCCAAGCCGGCTGCAGCTGCGGGGGGGCCAGGGCTCTGCTCCCATGTCTGGCCCCACTGTGCTGCTGTTGAGTACTGTGGGACAACCAGGAGTACCTGGCTGAGGGGCTGCAGCTGCTTGGGTGCTTGCTGGCAGAGCTGACGGCTACTGGATGCAGGTTGTTGACTACCCAACCAACAGCTTGTTTTCAGCACAAGCTGTTCTGGTAGACATCAACATCATGAAGTATTGTCCGTCTAAAGACCTCTGTTAAAATAAAATAAAGATTTACATATCCATAATAGCAAAAAAATCCAGCTGTATGATACAACTGACCTGTATGGGGCAGAGGAGAAGACGTGTCCAACCTCCAGCCTTGTGACACGAACCAGAACCAGACTGGTTTGTGCTATGACGAAACCACTCAGACTGGCACATGCAATTCCCTGTTGGGAGAGTCTGTCTCTTGGCAGCACCTGATATGGTTCATTCTGAAACCAAAATACATCATTAGATGGGTCAGTAATCTTCTTCAGTGTGACTGTTCCTGCCCCTCAGCTTTCTGTATATCTCCTCCATAAGTGGGTTTCAAGTCTTCCACAGAAAACTGCAGGGAGCAGTGTACAAGGTTTAGTGGAGCAATAATCTGATATATTATGAAGAATCACACATTTTTGTGAGGCACACTGGATGTAAGAGGAGGCATCAGCTGTAGTTCTTTCCTCAGCATGAAAATTTTAGAGGACGTATATTATACATCATAGCTTGAAAGTGTATTTTTTTAAAGAATGAAGCTATTCTTTAAACTCTATTTCTTTTTACTGTGGGTTTGTTTTTTTGTTTTGGTTTTGTTTGTTTTTTGTTAAGTTGAAAAAGCTTTTTTTTTTTTTTTTTTATAAAGGCCTGGAGCCATTTTGAGATGAGAAAGTATTGGTTCGTACAAATAAAAAAAATCACTGCTTCCCTCTGTGTGTATGTTTTTCTACAAAGAAAAAAAAATCCATCACTAATGAGTAATGAAAGATGAACCTGAAATGACTCAGTATATTTCTACTGAAGATCCAGGTGGGCCAGAAGAACTGTTTAACGAACCCAGCAATGAAAGTGCCCATTGTCTCTGCACTCCAATATTGACATAATATAATTTCCTTTACTCTTTCAGATCCTGGAAATGCCAACATAAAAGTCAATATTAACACTGAGTTTGTATAGGAGTTCCCTGTCTTGACTGGGATCTGCAGCCTTCTCTGTCTCCAGACTTGATAAGAGCTGCTCAGATGCCGGTGACCTTATTGGAAACCCCCCCAGGAAATGTTAGCCCAATATTAGTGTAATCGTCCCTGCAATCAGCATGGAAAAAGACCTATACCACTTGTTTAGAATTCTAAATATGAACTGCAGTTTTGGACACATTAAATTCACCCATGCTGTCACCACATCCTCCCAGTCCCACCAGCTGAGGATCTGTACATTATGTTCCAGCTCATGAGAGAGCCAAGAGTTTCAGAGCTGCCGGCAGACCATCAGGACAGCATCTGCTGATAGCAGCCGGGGCATCCCGCAGGGATGATTTTTTTCTTTACTGAAACCGTTAAAGTTTATTTGCTTTGCTACAACCATGCTTCTCTTCACCTTTCTTTCTTGAGACAGTAAAATTTATACTAGATATGAGGATAATGAATAAAAAATTCTCACTGTGGTTCAAAACAGAATTTTGCTGTAATTGTCTCTGAACCTTATTTTACTCTATTGTTCATATGAATGTTTAATGAAAATAAGTTTCAGGATCTCAAAACAGATTTAACTTCTACAAATCTTAAAAAAGCAAAAAGGAAGATGAATGGAATTAAAATCAGGGCATTAGAATTATGTTTGCAAACCAGAGCTTAAATTTTCTTCTCTTGAAACTGAATATTGGTAGCAAATATACATTAAATAAATTTTTAACTCTGCTATTTCAAACACATTAAACTTTGTATGTAACCTCCACCAGGTACACAAGGGAGTGAATTGTGACCATCCAGTGCTGCAAGGAATATATACAGAAAATAATTTGTGAGCAAATGGACCATTAGACCTATTTGGAAAATTGAATACTTCTCATTACAGGTTGCTATTATTCACAAAAAGGAGCAAAAGCTAAATTAATCATTTATGTGACTCTCTTTTTGTCTAATTTTCTGTTGTTCCTGGTGTGACAGGACTTTGGATCCCCAGCTGTGAATCAGTACCCATTTTACAAAGGACAGTTTAAGTAAGGAGAGCCAGTCATTGCCCAGAGTGCTTGGAAAAAGTTTCTGAGAGCTGGTGTTACACAGGGGCTGGACAGAGAGCTGGTGTTATGGGACTGGAAATGGGGGCTGACAAGATAAGGAAACAATAAAAGAACAATTTCTATTGAAAGCAGAACTCTAGAAATAGCATAACTGGAGGAGCTGCAAAAAGTTACATGTTAACCCATATGCATATATTAACCCAAGGACTGGCTGTCACAGGTCCTGAGGACCTTGAAAAAGCAGAGAAACATCTGAGATTGGGCTCATGTGACCAGCTGTGAATACATCAGGAAGCAAAATACAATGCAAGATGTTTTCTCTAGAACAGGTTAATCCCTGGGGGAGGTGTGGAGCAGATTTGTGTCTGATTTATGCTTTCTGGACTCATTTAATCTACTAACACAGACATGGCCTTTGGTTCAAGGCCAGGCTGGATGAGGCTTTGAGCAACCTGGTCTAGTGGAAGGTGTCCCTGCCCATGGCAGGGGGGTTGGAACTAGATGATCTTTAAGGTCCCTTCCAACCCAAACCATTCTGTGATTCTATGATTCTGTGATTCTATGATTCTTTCTGTGGGTGCCTGTCTGAACTGAGCCGAGTAGCGACTGATGATTTCATGTGTGTGCTTGGGATTGACACAACTTGCAGGTCTGGCACTGCCTCTCCAGAAACCTTGCACACCTATTCCCCATCCCCTCATTCTCTCACTGTACCAGATAGCTGGTAGAATAATTTTAAGTCTAAGAGAAGATTAGCCTATTTGTATAATGGATGAATCTAGATTGACAGTTTTTTGTTAAGTCCACACGGCTGCCGTGTATGTCCTAAGAAAGGAAGAGACCATCCAGATTTTCCTTCTCAGAGTGTGTCTGTGACCTCTGTTTGACAGCCTGAGAAATCTCTGCTGATGACATGCCATTATAGCAGTACCTGTCATACCACTGCCCAAGGACCAACAGACTGCCAACATTACTGCTGTTATAGTGGCTGAGGAAAGCCCTCTCAGATCCACAGGTGGTACCCACACCTGCTTCCTGTCAGAGGCCCAACAGTCAACTTAGTGGCTTCACACAATAAACATTAGGAGAAAACATATGCACCCTACATTGGTGATCCAGTGCGAAATAGTATAAACAGTAGACTCCACGTGGGTGTCAGTGTTTGGGTGTTGTGGGAACACATGTCACATTTTGGACATGAAAACACTATGAAGCAAGTTTTGGCTAATCATGAAAGAAGAGCACGTCTACTCACAACTACTGCATAGGTTGCATGTCAGCCGACCAGCTCTGTTGTTCCAAGGTGGTTAGTATCACAGTGGTGACTGAAGCGGCACGCATCTCTATCACTCTTTTTCTTCCCCTCTAGTCTTACTTGAAGTGGGCATGAACCCAAGTGGGAAAGAAAAAGGGTAGAAAGGGTAGTGAGAAGGAGTGGGGACATCACAAAGCAATGCAAAGATTAAAGATTAGACTGCTGGGTGACCATGGGGTGACCTGATACAAGGACACAGAGGGAGCTCAGAGAAGAGGCTACAGAATATGAAAGATGTAGCTGGAAGAAAAATAAGGAGGCACTGAGGCCACTCATTAGAGAGGTCACACAGAGACCTAGATGGGTGACAAAGGCATTCCTACAGCAACTCACATGAGGACTGGCTAGAAAGAATGAAAAACCCGGCCTTAGGAAGTGAGGGATTCGGGTGAAGTTCACACAGGGATCAAATAGGATAAAAGACATAGCTGGGGGATAGGAGGAAGATGGAGTGATTGAAAGAGCTTGCAAAATGGAGACCAGTCACCAAATGAGAAAAAAATTATAAACAACAGAGATTGGTATTTTCGTTAATCATTACTGGAGGAAAATAACTGAAAAATAATTTTCAATAGCTTCTTTCATCTAATACACTACATGTCTTTTACATATGTTCAGTTGTGGTGGGCAAACATTTGACCTGGGCAAACAATTTTTGCATTGGATCCTGGGGCAGTTTTGGCCACTATTTTGGTGACATTATATCTTAGACTGTATGTTGATGACTGCCTTGATTCACTTGGTACATGTCCATGGGTCATCTACCTCTGGTCAATATTCATAGTCCAGTGCCACCAATGCAAAGATATTGTTGTGAGGCTACTTAATAAATGATTTGCATAAAACTTCAATTGATGAAATCAGATGATTGTGAGATCTTTACCTTTCAGTAAAAGCATACTGTTCTTCCAGCTGTGTAGCAATTTATTTTTTTTTAAAAGACCTGTAAAGGGTTAGAAGCAAAAAGAAATTAGAGCTCCAAATACATTGCTTGAAATACTTTGGAAGCCATTATTTAAGCCAATATTTAGTATTTAAAACAATGCAGATTTTAAATTCTGCTTTTGGACATATATACATAGTGGATTTTGCACTTTGTTTGCAGAGGATTTTAGCAGTTATATAATTTAAGAGCATGAATCTTTACTCAAATAACTTTTGTCATCTTTAGTTATCTTTCAGAGAAAGGTCAGAATAAGGTTCTCATCTGTTTGATCAAAATTCTTTGAAGTGTTTGTTTAAAAGACATTTGAACTAAAAATGTCATTCAATTACTGTAAAGGAGACTGCACCTGACTTATGTTGTCACTCAGAACTGAGCAACTAAGCCCCCAGTCAGTTTGATAGGGAAACTGAGGGACAGGGTGGATGACGTACACGAGTGTGGGGGAAGATCTGTAGAAATGGGGTCCCTAAAAATAAAAATGAATTTGAGTCCTGTGTCTCAGACTCCACTGAAATTTACAAATGCAGCCAACTGTCCATTTAAAAAAGGAATGGATCAGTAAAATCATACAGAGAGAAGGGAATCAGTCAAGCAGGCTCAGCCCAGCGATGTGAACCTGGCTTTGCCGCTCTCCCAGTCCAGCTGGCCTGCTGTCTGCACGCACAGTCTGACTAATCTTCTGCCTGAGCGCTCTGCTGCTGCTGCTGCTGCTTGTGAAGCCATTGCTTGACATAATAGGTGACCTAATTATGTAGCATGGATCTTTACCTCCAATGTATACGATGACTGTGTACATGAAATTCATGCTGGATATTTTGTAAAACAGTACCTAAATCTCACATAATTTAATTTCACATCTCATCCCTTCCTCCTTCACAGAGTACAATTGAATAGATTTGTATTTACACAGCAAACATTAAAGCAGAGATTTAGAAAGCAGACAGTGTTAAACTGATTGCTTTTCACTAGTAGTCACTGAGGAGGTGTATGAAGCGGGTGGAATAGTGGTAGTGTCATTATCCAGATTTAATAACTTCTCTGACAGGGTAGAATGTTCCCCGACAAGTAAAGCTGTCTGTGCAGTAATACTAAAGAGCAGATGCATGTTTTGACTGCTGCGTTCATTATGTAGCCTGCTAGGATTTAGATCAGAGTAATTAATTACTGTGGAAGTGTCAGACATTGCATGTATTCTCTCGATCTGGAGTCTGTTTAGCATCTTTTCTATTACAATGGAAAAGTAACATATTTTATGGAAGAAATCTCTGGAAATAAATTAATTACTCACAACCCATAGATTAATAGTTTGCAGGGTGAAATTATGATCAGTACCAGAAATGGATTAGCAATTGGACCCTACCTTCTTTGTACAGAAAGTTGGTTCATAGGCTGTAGGCAGTAGCTGCATGCTGTTGTTACTGACGGTTTCTGCAGCTCTTGACCTCCACCCTCTTTATTGCAGGCCCTTGGATGTTTCTACAAAAGCCATAGTCATAGCTTCAACTTCATTGTAGACGTGGTTAAATCAAGGCTTAGACTTTCCCTTTTGTATCCCTTATCCTGGGGCTTGTGTTGGAACACTTGTTACAGAATTGCTTTTAAATGCTGCTGGAAAAGTAATGAACTTTCTTTAAAATGTCAGCACCTTTATTTAGAGTGTTTGAATTTAAACAGGTTGCATCAGTATTTTAACAATGAAAGTTCAGATTTTAATTTTAAAATGGTATTTTTCAACTAAGCTTGAGCAAGTGTTATGAAGAGATAGAGGAAAAGGAATTAAACATTACAAGGTGGCTCAGTAGTCTGAAAATGAACTCAGTTTAGTCAAACAGAATGCCTTGGATTGAAATAAACAATTTCTTCTTTTAAAAAAATCCTCCCAAAGTTTTATATTGCATTACTGTAAGACATTCCTCCTTCAGATTTGTTTGTTTGTTTGTTTGTTTTGTTGTTCAGTCCTCAATTAAAAGATTAAAGACTTTATTTATCCAGGATAGTTTATCTCTGATGCTCCTTAGGCTTTCCACCCTCCCTGACCTTAGGTACTTTGTTAAATCTGAAAAGATCACAAGCTGACAATGGTAAAATGATACAGCTAGAGGCTGAAAGTAGCTGTGGGAATTACAGACATTACAGATCTATACACAGAAGGAATGCAACCCGAGTCTCTTCAGTATCTTATGCTTCTGAGGATTGTCCTTCCTCCATATGACAGGTTACAAGACCAGTGCAGGATGAAAGGATGAGACGTGAAACGTGAAAGGATGAGAAAACAGTGCAATCTGTGTATTGTTGAAAAGAACTTGAGGATAAATCATAGAATCATAGAA
>NW_010269183.1:0-278 GCF_000690775.1 Eurypyga helias
ATAAGCCACCCGGAGCCCCCGGCCCCCGGGTTCGCCGCAGTGTGTTAAATTAATGTAGCAGAAAAAATCATTATGCGGGGACACAGATGGAAGTGACCAAGCAGAAAATGCGATGTGCAGCGGCGGAGGACCCCTCTTACCCATGTAAACACCACGGGGAAGGACAGGTTTCCCAACTCCCAGGCTAGGAGGTGACTGCAGCCTGCCGGGGGGCTTCCCCCCTCACATTGCCACCGGGGCAGACCTCAGATGGAGTCGGATGCTGGGGTCCCCTGGGC
>NW_010269184.1:0-8478 GCF_000690775.1 Eurypyga helias
GGGGGGGATGCGGGGGTGTGGAAAACCTTAGGCAATGATCTGTGAACTTTCCAGTCTTGACAGACCACAGTCCCAGTGTCTGCAAAAGAGAGCAGGAGGGTCACAGCAAAATGTAACTTGACCTGAACTTTAACCACCAGAGGTGACATTTACTCAACTATAAAATTGAAAACTAAACAAGAACAAATCGGGAGAAAGGGACTATGAGAGCACCTTCTCCATGTTGATTTAAAATTCAAGACCGTGAGAGTTCTGCCTCTATGGTTTACCGTAAGGGCCTGAGTACACATGAAGAGATTTGGGAGAAAGTACGCACTTTAATGAGGTAGCGCTTTCAAACTTCGTGAGAATAGATGTTATTGAAAACAAAATGGTAGTAGCACTAACAACACTTCTAAGGAAGATATTTAAATTGTTATATTGGAAAAAAAAAGGTTGTAGCAGCAAGGTTGACAGACCAATAAAAATATTTAATCCTGCTTATCCCCTTATGTCAGAATTGATCCACAGACAGCACTACAACAGTTTGATCCATCCCTTAAACTTGATCTCAGGATGGTTGCAAGCAGGAGGAGCACTATATATTTTCACAGGGATTTATATAGAACCTGACCCTTAAAATATATGTGAAAGCAAATTATCTTGACCATAATGAACAATTGAACAGAAGACCTCCAGAGGCAAAATCCATGAGTCTCCAAAGCTTGAGATGAAGAGGGGAAAATTAGGGCATATGGATGAGTGAACTGCATGGGGAAGTCATGTATGTTTAAGCCATAAATCCCCGTGTCATTTATTAAATTCTAGAAATTCTTTTCAATTTGTTTTTTATATGCCTGATTCTGCTGTTGAGATCTTCAGATGACCAACACAGCCAAGGTTTTGCAAAAGATGGGTTATGATCAGTTATTCAAGAGATGTCTTTGGTGTAACACTGCGATAACACAGAGCTTTATGATTCCATTATACATCTGGGCTCGACTGCTTCTTGAAATATTGGTTTTCAACATATTGCATCATCATCAAAATGCATGGAGATTGCCAGCCTGACATAGGTTGACTGCCTAAAATTCAAAGGAGAGAATTCACCCCTAATAAAATCTCATGGTAAGCACAAGAGACTTAACAACACCACTGAGCTGCAGAAAACAACTGGAAATATCTACAGCTGACAGTTATTCCTCCTTGCCTCGGCCGAGGGAATGCTCTCTGTCTTTGTGCCATCAGCCCACAGCACGGGATTTAAAACAGATTGCAGATTGACAGGAACTGTAATAGAATACTCAGAAACTCTTACAAGCGGCACTCAAACATAACAAATCAAAACTTTGCAATCTACAGCAAACACTGTGCAAAAGAAAAACAAACCCCCCAAAAATCTCATTCGTTTTCTGCCGTATGGGTGGTGACTATTAACAAGTCTTGTTTTGTTTTGTTCTGGGGTTTTCTTTTTCTGTAATTTGACAGTTACTTAATACTTCATCATTTTTGTTTTGCCAGGCTGGGTGTGCACTGCAAAACAGCAAAAATTCACTCATAATTTTACAACGTGCCAAAACTTGAAGGTTTTGCAAGGAAATGACTCCTATGGAAAGAAGAAAAAAAGATTTAACCATGCCACATACATAGAAAAGTACCTTTTAAAAAGTTGCCTAATTCTAAAGCGGCTTCTGTTTTTGTTTTATGCTTAAAGCAAAGAGATATTTGATGCTAGAAGCATCTTCTAAACGCTATTGAATTTGCAGGCTGAAAAAGAGTACAAATCATTAAGGAAAATTGCACCCTATCAGTTTCCTGTTGCAGTTGGCTGTCCTGCTAAGTTGGCAGCGAGACAGCGGCCTGCAGAGCTGCAGGCATATGTCTCATGTTAAAAAAGGAAAAAAAAAAAAAAAAGACTTCATGTTATAAACACTTCAATGAAAATTACTGTGCAGTTCGGAGCCAACTGAGCCCAGGTGCTGAAGACAAAATAAACAGGCAGCATATGCATGTTTAAAAAAAAAAAAAAAATTAAAAATCCCCACCACCACTGGGCTTCCATTAGGATTGTCTTCTACCATACATTTTAACGTGCATCATGAAATCCAAACAAAATATCCCTGTGTGTGTACAAAGCGGTCTGATTTTCTCACTTTTAGGACCACAGCTTTTTAACACTGATTTTTTTAAAATATGCTCCATATTTTTAAAACCTACCTAAAATATGCATATGGAATTTTAGATAGAAATTAATCCAGAACACTACTGCAATTTATCTCCCAAACGACTCACTAGAATACAGCCTGTGTTTCCCAGTTGAGAAATAGCCCAGGAATCCACCCAGGCAGCAACACAAAGTCAGCGACCCCGATTTGGCTCACTCGGCTCCCACTTGTCGTCTGCAGATTTTGAACTGGAAGGGGACAAAGCCTTCAGAAAAGTCACAGCAGAAAGGTACTGAGGTCTTGGAAAACTCAAGGGCCCTAAGGAGAGCACCAAAAATTAGGACATGTACTCTGTGCCTGCAGTCAGTGGCTAAAGCAGAGCAGGTCCTTGCCTCGGTGTACAGCCAATTTCTCCCTGATTTTGCAGAGGTCACAACAATCCCCACGAATCCTTCTGGCTGTTGTGTAAATCAGATTAATATCTTGGGACACGTGACCTTTTTTCCCTAATAGCTCTGTTACCACAAAGCAAAGGACTAAAGTGTTGCGGTGCATCTCGGGGTTAATTAAACTGCAGGAGCTCCCGACGAAGCCCCTCTCGCATGGCCAGGCAGCAGCTTTGCTCTTGTCTCCCGGCGCTCCTGGCAGGGCGAACATCAGATCCACCATCCTCTGGGGCTGCTGGACCACAAATAGTTTCCAACGGATCGTATCCAAAATGCATAGAGAAAATAATAGAGGTAGCAGGAGGTCTTCTTACACACACCCTCTGCCAGTCAGAGAGAGGGGTATTTTAGGTGTCTATAAAAGCTGGGGCAGCAGCAATAAAAGCCTCCTGAACATCCCGCTCCCATTTGAGAACTGGGGAGAAACTGGGTTTCCTCTGGCTGCCCTAATGTCTGCACTGTGGCAGGATGAAGCTACATAAGCTCTATCAACAGAGACAAATGCTGTCATCCAACTCAAAAGGGAAAACTCATTCCAACTGCGTCTTACCTGCACGCCAGCCCGGGAGGGCTCCGCGGGGCAAGGACCATCTCCTCGTTACCGGGGGAAACACAGGGAGCATGGGAGAAAGAGACAGTAACATTGCCATTATCTATGACTATTTTTTTTTTTATCATTTAATTGGAGCCATCCTGTGAGAAAGTTTCTCCTCCCTGTAACGCAGCCATGAGGATGGCAGCAGCCCTGAGGCTTGCGCGGCTACGCCACGCCAGCACTTACAGCACCCCTCGGTGCTCTGCACACTCCATACTCAGCAGCATTTCTGGCGTCTGCCTTCATTACAGAGCAGCAATTCTGACTTGCAGGCTACAGGGCAGAGCAGATTCCCCAAACAGCAGAGCCTATAATCGTGTACATACAACAGCCTAAGCTGCTGGGAAGAGGTCTTCTTCCCAGTTCAAACTGGAGTGCAAAGCTGTCCCGCTAACGTTAGGTATGAAAACGACCCGTTAGCATCGGGGACTGGAAGAAGCTAATCAGTATTTCAGAGGACATTCAAAATGTTTAGCTATTTGATGTGTTGAGGTATTCCCCCTCCCTCTGTAACCCAACGCTATGAACTTTTAACATAAACAGTTCAGCTTATAAACCTTCCTTCTGGTGGGGAGCTGATCCCTATCTACTAAACCTACTGGCAGCCAGACTCCCACGCATGCCTGGAATCAAGGAGCAACCTTTAGATCCGAGTCCAGTACCCAGACATGCAGGATCGGCCCAGCAGAACCCTGTGTTGCTAACACATGGCTCTTAGTCTTTGTGCAATGCAAATGCCGAGGTCCTGAAGCGTCAACGGGCAAAAGGGAAGCACTTGAGAAGGTCTTGAAGACAGCACAGCTTGTTAGGACTTCTCTAACTGTTCAAAAGAAAGAACTTTGAATTCCTTGAATTATGTAATCCTTGAAAAATCAGAAGGGACTATACTTAATTCTGATTTTTCTACTGTTTCCTTAAATGATAGTAAGAAACAATTTGGTTGCTGCTTTTTGGATAAATATAGCCAGTTATAGTTCTCAGCATAAATACCTACACTACACAGAAATACCAGATCAACCCTTTTCTAATTTGTCTATATGTTGCCATTAATAATGTGTTCCAATTTTAGAAAAACGTGAGAAAAGTCTCATTATAGTAAGGATTAAACTCTCAATAAACAGCAAAATAAAACAAAAAATGTCAAATGTGTTCTTCAAGTCATGACTTCTTTTTTTTTCCCACCAGTTCTGTTGTAAAACTCATGGATTACTTGAAAATAAGCTATTATACAAGGGAGGGATAGGGCTGGCCTTTCACTGAAGTAGTGGAAACTTAACTTTATAGGAAATATTCTTGATAAAAGCATGGAAAATTTAAAATAATTCAGCAAAAAAACTTGGATTTTATGGTTTTAAGCAATGGTAGTTCATAATATTTTGCTGACCTGCATGAATGTCGTGGGGAGGAGGGGGTGGAAAGAAACTACTAGCAGATTCCTGAGCTACACCTCTACTGAGAAGCTGGGGAAGACCCACTCCTGCACAAGTCGGGTGGTACATTCAATCCAACCTAAAGATGCTACATTATAACCTCAGCCAAGGACCTAAATTCATACCCTCCTACCCATAATATAACCAGGTTTGGGAAATCTTTGCTCCAAACTAGCAGCAAAGCCAAGACTGCAGCCAAATATAACTGTCTCTGGCCTCTGAGGGAACTGGCCACCCCTGTTTAGGGATGTAAATGCTTATTGCAAACCTGGGACTGATTGCAAACCCAGGATGACACTTAGGCCACGCTAGTAGAAAAGTAATGATACAGTCATTAGTGTGTAACTTCATTAATGTGCAACATCTCCCCCAAGAGTCATGTGCTGAGGACAATCAGAAGCAGCGAAGACACTGTGTTGTCTAACCCAATACAGCAACGTCTACACTTCAACACACAGAATTTAGAAAAAGCAAGGAAAAAGTCCAGAAACCCATTTTATGATTAAACACTCTGGTTTTGAGAAGCTGATAAGCAGCAGGTCCTGTCACAAGAGGGTTCCTGCCACACCTACGCTCGCGAGGGTGCAACTACAGCCCGACCAGCTGAGAGTTACTGGCGTCTGGCAGTGCCCGGGGCTGGCCGGCCGGCCTCTGGAGCACGCCACGAAAGGCAGGTCTGCTCCACAGAGCTCCCACAGAGATTTGCAGCTGAAAAAGAGAGAACAGTGCAGCTGAAAAAATAGATTTTTAATTGCTTTGTGGCTTTATTAGCATTATTTTTGCATACGTTTGTAGCTGCACAAAGCTCTACATGGCCACTTAGGAAACTAGATGAACAGATAAGATGATAAAATAAATACGGTATTTTATGGTTTTTCTTTTTAAACAGCTGCCAAAAAGACACACACACACACACCCCGATACACCCAAACCCAACATTCTGCTGAAAAGCACCATTTTCCATTATGTTTTGGTCTATTCTGTTTCCCCTTCAATTTGTAACATTCTGCTGGAAACAGTGATGAAGAACATATGTCTGTGGTAAATTACACCCAGGAGAAATCTTGGAACTGTTACATTCAACTTTATTACTCAAGGCATTAAGATAGTCTACCACAACACGTATTATTTAACAGTTCCATCAAACACAACACCACTAATATAATTTTATATTATTATGCATGCAAAAAAAAAAGGTATCCTATTTCATAAATCTCACTGAGTGATTAATGTGTTGCTTTTTCATTTTAATTAACAGTTCCAGGATACTTTAGTGCTTCAATGAAACAAGGTGTTACATAAATGCTGAATGTTATTGTCCAAATATTTTGGAAAACATATGTTCAGGCAACAATAAGGTTGAGAAGCCTAACACTCAACAGCCAGGAAATCGTGAGCGTTTACGCTTCTTTCACAATATAAACTTACGCAAGTGCTGCACATTAACGTATTCTGCAGAGGGCTGTAATCATCTAGGATACATCAGGGAAATCCAGCGCGGCCAACTGGACGGACAGACTAACATCTCTGAGAACTGCTTTCTTCTCCACCACTGCAAATACTAATCCAGTTTCACTAGGTAACACCAAAAACCAGACACAGCTTAAATACCCTCTGAGCACTGCCACGCTGCATCTTCTCGGGGAGGCTTGCACTAGTTCTGCGAGGAAGTCACGTCACTGCAGATTCCCTATAGGCACCGAGGCAGGCAATCATAAGGAAGTTCACATTTAACAAGTAGAATAGGAATAAAAGATACCTCGTATAAACGTGGCTATTACTTTGACTGATGACCTGACCTCAAAAGTCAAGTTTTCTAAAGTTTTACAAGGGTGTTGCATTTTATTTCTCAAGGGACTCCGTGGGAACAACAAATAAAACCAACAGGAGGGTGTATCTGTCAAGACTGCACACCTTCTTTGCTTTCCTTTTTTCTGCAAAGCATAAACTTAGGCAGCAGTTTAGAGCCACAGCTGAGATACAGCTTTAAATCTCAGCCTAAATCAAACAGCCTTAATACAGTGTTGGGTCCAAACTAAAATCAAAACATCAGGCACCAGGTGTATTGGGAAGCAAAGCACAAAGTCCTCTCTGTTCAAACAAATCACTAATACTTGGAAATGGAATTTAATACGTTTCTTCTGCAAGTTCCAGAATGAGTCACACAAAGCTGAGAGTGCCAGTGCACTTCATGGGCTGCAAACTGCGACCCAGAGAAAGTCACTTGCTGAGTAGCATATAGAGAGCCTCACTTTATTAGTACTTACTCATCATCCCATCATGGGAGGGGATTCTGCCCCTCTACTCTGCTCTCGTGAGACCTCACCTGGAGTGCTGCGTCCAGCTGTGGAGCCCTCAACATCAGAAGGATATAGACTGGTTGGAGCGAGTCCAGAGGAGGCCACGAAGATGCTCCGAGGGCTGGAGCACCTCTGCTATGGGGACAGGCTGAGAGAGTTGGGCTTGTTCAGCCTGGAGCAGAGAAGGCTCCGGGGAGACCTTATTGCCCCTTCCAGTACCTGAAGGGGCTACAAGGAAGCTGGGGGGGACTTTTTACAAGGGCCTGTAGTGACAGGACAAGGGGGAATGGGTTTAAATTGAAAGTGGGGAGGGTTAGATTGGATATCAGGAAGAAGTTCTTCCCGGAGAGGGTGGGGAGGCACTGGAACAGGTTGCCCAGAGAAGCTGTGGATGCCCCATTCCTGGAAGTGTCCAAGGCCAGGCTGGATGAGGCTTGGAGCAACCTGGTCTAGTGGAAGGTGTCCCTGCCCATGGCAGGGGGGTTGGAACTAGATGGTCTTTAAGGTCCCTCAAACCATTCATGGTTCTATGATCATCATGCGTAAAAATAACTGAAGCAATATTTTCTGGTTCTCTGTGGTGTTCAGCCCATACACTGAATGCAGCCGTGGCTCATAGAAAATACACTATATAATCCTGAAATTGAAGGCTGCGCTACAACACACACAACAGTCAAACGATGATCGCATGGGAAACCGAGTTACTGGCATTTCTCACCTTTGATGTGCTTGGCTTTGCAGCCTACGTAGTGCAACTTCTCTACGCCTTTTTCAAGGCTTCGGTGAATTTTGTTACCTGTCACTATAACCCAAATTGCCCAATCCTGCATTGCCTACAGTGTGTGAAACTTAAACCTGCAGCTCTGCAGGTGAAGCTCCTGACTAACAGCAGATTTACTGCAGAGTGGATGGTGAATACTGAGGTCCCAGGTGGGAACCTGGAGGCGAGGAGTGAGCCAGAAGGCAGCGTCTTGAATCTACCCAGTAACTGCCTTACTCTTCTCTCCTGACACATCCAATCTAACATTTTTCCTATCATTTACCTTGATTGAAAGCTCAAAATAAAAGACTCTGAACATTTTGCTCTGTTCTGATCATATATGACAGATTCCAAGAATTAATGAGATTGATTTTAGTCTAATTAACTTCTGAGGCCATTTAAGAGCAAAAACGGTTTTCTCTTGTTTCTGACTTAGAGTAAAATGAGGGCGGAACACGGTAGGTCTGGACCATGAACAGTCCAGGCCTATGGCTGTTGCTAACTTGCAGTGCTGGGTTGACCTCGTGAAACTGGGCCAGCTTGTATCTGCTAAAAGGAATAGCTAGTCTGTAGTTCATGGCATGTTCTGCTGGGAGCAGAAGATGTCACAGCATTACATCCGCTACCGTACCAAAAGGGGAAACCGGGGCTGCCATCTGTTCCCTGACTTTCAGCCCTGCTACAGAGAAAGTCCTCCTGCTGTGCTTTTGAAGGAAAAGTCCCCCCTTTGCAGGGGCTCCTACGGTTCTGACTGGCTTCCTCTCAGGCAGCGAGCAAGGTACCCAAGATTCAGAGGGAAGCAG
>NW_010269184.1:8509-12129 GCF_000690775.1 Eurypyga helias
TGGCAAAATACAGGTCAAGGAAGAGTTAGTCTAAGGCTGCTCATGTTTCCTCAGCCTTCACAGCTCAACTCTTCAGCAAATAGAGCAAATTACAAATTCAGCAAATTCCACTAATGCTGAGAAAGCAATCTGTTACATGAATAAAGGCTTGAAAACTACCAAAGGCGCATTCCTAGAAATCCCACTTTATACTTTCCTCCCAAGACAGTCCTTATTTTTGGTCACAACAGTAAGTTTTAATATTTCTTTTTTCCTCTTCCATGAATAAGTCAAAAGAACTGTCATTCTAAATAAGACATAAAAACAAAGCATGCAGATAAAACAAACAAGTATGCAAGCAAGGGAGAATACTATCACATACTTGTGCAAAAAGCACCAACATGGTTGTGCTAAACACACAGACACAGCAATGGAAGGTTGCAAGGACCCTGGCTTTGTGTTATGCAATGAACTTCCTCACGTAATAATGATGTGCTTGCTCTAAAACTGTAGTTGGGATGGAGTGAGCTTCCTCCACAGCAGCTTATACCGTGCCGCTTTTTCATATTTGTGGGTAAACCAGGGATGATTACACTTGAGTGCTTTGGCTGATGCTGAATGGTACTCGCATAGTGTCCAGGCTTTCTCTTTTTCATAGTCAGATGCCCCATGTAACGGAGTGAATACTGATGCACAAGGAGATGAATGCCATACTTCAGACACCCACCATGCTTCTGTGCCCACTATGTAAAAGCAAAGAAGTTATTTTATTTCATAAAATAAAAAATCTTTGTACTGAAATATTCATTCACCTGTTCATCTGCCCAGAATTTGAGAGTAAACACCCAGTTATTCACTTTTACTCAGGAAACATGCACATTGGAAATCAACCACTCAAGTATATTCGTAAAAACTATGGAATTATTGACAGGTTATACAACGTAAGACAAGCACAATGTGTATTTGGATCTCCATCTGTGCTTGCAACTTCCTAACCTGAGAGCACAGAGAGCAACAAGGGAAGCATCTATGCACACAGGAGTACAGCTTCTCTTTGGTATGCAATAAAGTTTTAGAGACTTCAAATCTTCCCTACTTTTCTTAGGCACAATGACGAGAAATAGATAAAACCATGATTCAGGATGCTGACAATCATAGGACAAAATGCAAAATATGGAAATGGAGGTTTAGAAATGAGGGGCTGGACTGCACCGTATCCAGCAGAAGATACACTGAAGCTGGGAGGGAAGCATCATAGGACAAGACGTGCAGTACATACTGAAAAACAGGAGAGCAAAAGCCTACAAGAAACCTGGAACACCGGGGGCAGCGTGTCCAGCAGTATTAAAATAACAGCTCAGTGCAAATATGACCTAACATGCCCATTCCTACAGTAAGAGTCTTTTAACCATTAAAGTAGTTTACACTCAAAGCAACAGCAGACTGGTCCAACCACACCAGTATTTTGAGGTAGAGGCATCCCATATATATGGGATATATATATGGGAATAACCAAGAGCTGTATTATTCCACTGCTCCTAAGACTCCCCTCTTAGGCCCATTCTTGGCAAAGGCTTTCAACTCTACGCTCCTCACAACATTCTGATTTATGCTGATATGCTCCCCATCTCAAAGATGACCCGGTCAACAACCTGCTCACTATTAGTAAGGAGTGAGAAAACTGACAGCAGGAAGCAAGATTCTTTCTGCCATTCAGCTACACCACCCTCAAGCCACAGTTCATTCATTCTCACAAATGTTTTTAACAATTCTTTTTTCTAAAATGTGACACTGGCAGCAAGAGGTTAGGGCTTTCCTACTCCATGAGTGCTCACCTAAAAAAGGGCTTAGCATGCTATTTTTAAAGGCTAATGTTCATGTCGTTTCAGCAAAAAGCTCAGTGTTGGTTTTAGACACATTTCTTCTTTTATGCCAGACAGGCCAGCTCCTCGTATTCACAAAGCAACTGTGGTTCGCTGAACATGTTCCCAGAATTAATTTTGACTTCCCGAGGTCAACTTTACACTGATCAATGAAAAAATTTGTGGAAAAGATTACCTTACGAAAACACACAAACTTAGCCAACCTTTAACAAAAAAGAACAACTTGTAGAGCTTTCATCAGACTCAGCACTCTTCAAGAACAGCCTGTCAGCATCTGGCATATATGAACAAATCTACAGGAAATCCCTCTGCTTACTCACGTACCCTCAGCACCACAGACGAGTCAAGATGCTTTTGTATGTTCCTCTCAGTTCCCATGTTCCCAGCCACCCAATTTCTCACCACACAAGCAGAATCTTACCTGTTATTTTCTGCAACAAAGGAGAAAGCTCTGGCTCATCACAAATGGCTCTGACTAGGGCCTTTTTCACCTCTCCTTCAGCTGCGTCCAGCTCTTTTCCACTTTTGATTTCTCCCACCAAAGAGTACATGTATATCAGCAAGACAAGGAAGTCCTCGCAGGTATAATCGTCTTTTGTCCTCTCGTTGTAAGACTTGATCATTGGCAATAGCTGGTTCAAAACACTGGGCATTTCTGATTCACCAATGGTCTGAAAAACAGAAGGAAGATCATGTCAGACTGCGCCCGCAGTGTTTATCAGCGCATCAGGCATAGTCCTGCCTGCATCTGCAACTTATTATTTCCCATCATAGGAATGCTCATTTAAAGAAACATTGTTCAATATTTGCATTCTCATTTGTCAGCACATCATTCTGTGACTTATTTGCTGCTTGCTCAGTGAGCAAATTTATTAGTTTCCTACAAGTTTTTTCCTAGGCACTCATGATAGCAGCCTCGTAGCACTTGAAAAGCCTGATGATTAGATCTTCTCCATGTACCAGTAAGATGAGAGCAGCAGTCTTTGTGGTACGGGCAAAAAGGGTACAAAAGACACGGTTGAACACTTTCTCTAAATTCCGGTCATCATCCTTGGGCCTGATTTTGTACTGGAGCAGGGAGTTCAAAGCCCAGCTCCCATTGACTCCAATCACTATTGCGAGCTCTCAGCACATCTGCAAACCTGACCCTATGCTTTCAGGTCAGAAAGCCAGAAAATGAGAAACAGAGCAAACTGCCTCTGAAGCACATGGTTTAAGTGACCGGCATGGTTTTCTAGAGGGGCTGTACAACAGGAGCAAGGACAGGGCAGCAACCACCTGCCTGGCCAGTGCCCTGACCCTCTTCTCCCTCCACCTCCTTCACAGCAAGCTTGCCAGCTTCTGCAAGCCATGCAACGGGGGTCTTCCACACCAAAAAAGCCCTCTTTGCTAGGTTGGTCAGGCTCATTCCCACAGCACATCCCTGCTGTGGGAATGGTAAGGTGTCGGAGAAGCGCAGACTTCCCCACTTCACAGCAGTGATCAGTCAGATCCACCCAAAAGACCTCCTGCAATGCCACCCTCAGTCCCCTGCCCCTTCCCCTGTGATGGCCAAACAGCTCCCTGTGAAAGCCTGGGGGTCAGTTCATAGTGTGCAACGAAAACACTGAATCTTTTGTTATCCAGTGAGTCACGTCTGCAAACATTTGCTCTTGGTTGTTACTACAGTAACTTCAAACAGACTAGTTATGGTCATCACAGACAATAATATACCACTTAGAATCATAATAAGTAAATAAAATAGAATCATAGAATCAT
>NW_010269185.1:0-13660 GCF_000690775.1 Eurypyga helias
TAACGCAGGAGTCAGGGAGAAGGTTTACTCCCAAGGGTATGGGAGTAAATGAGCAAGAGAGTAAGGGAGAGAGAACAATGGCTCCCGGACCCCCTCCTCGCCTCTGCCCGGAGCATGACGTACTATGGGACGAAGTACTCCCCTGGGCAGTTTGGGTCAGGTGCCTGAACTGTGTGTCCCAGCACTGCCTGTAGCGAGACCGCGAGGGCTGGGAACGCAGCTGCAGTGTCAGAAGCAGAGAAAGACCTTGAATTCAGTGCAGGCATTCCCCAGCGCCAGCTAAGAACTTATCAGTGCTGCTCCCTGCATCCAGGAACAGCTTCCTAGCAGCCACGGTAAAGGGAGTTAACTCTTTCCTGACTGAACCCAGCACAACTTACTAAACCACAAGACTCATTTTTAAGTTCCACCCACCAATTGCACAAAGGTTTTTGTTAAATTTTGGCTAGTAAGTTTCCACCTGCCCTGATGGAAATCAGGTATTCTTGCTAACTAATCAGAAGGTGTTGCATTTTTATATATTTAACAATTTGGTTCAAAACACACTGAAACTCCTGTTGGGAAGATTTGCAAATAGGCTGGAAAATTCAGTTTCCATGTTTTTTAAGTGTACGTATATGAGAGTTTTTATTAAGTGACTGGCTTGCATAATTTTTGGCAACAAAATCATGTAACAAACAAATCATTTCCAAACATCGGTTTCTAAAATACTCTCTCCATAGCAGAAGTTTCGTCTGAAAAACAGTGATTTTCTCACTCATTGTTAAAGCATCACCTTCACACTGGAGGGACACATCAAATGTGGGTTGCTTTTTTTTTTGGATAATATCTGCTAATGGATGACTTCTTTTAAGTATGAGATAACATCAGAAATTTTGGAACACTTGTCATTTTGTAAAAGAAAAATGCACAACATCTACAAGTTTGACAAGTTTTTTAAGCACTTCACCATAACAAAACCAGTGAACCTTTGTGAAGCACCAAAAATTATTATGAGGTGAGAAGTCTTCACAAAAGAGTATTGTAAATATTCTACCATTTAAAGTTGGGGGTTTTCAAATAAAATTAACCATATAGATAGCACCCTGCAGCACTTCATGCACTTTTGGTTCCAGTTTCCTTACTGCAAGAGCTTGCCTATGACTGACACAGTGAAGGAATTTCACGTGTGATGCTAGCTATCTCTGTATCCTTACCCTTTAAAACATTATTTTATTCTAGCCTCCCCATTAGTGGTTACACTTACAAAGTTTGCCATAAAACATTTTTCTTACTTAAGAAGTCATTTACTGTCAAGAATGGAACTTCTGCAGTATATTTTCTATTTAGTGGCTCACAAAAAAGTACTTCTTTATCTGTTTCATTATTGAAGCAGAATCCAGCAAATACCATAAGCTGAGACATGTTAGAAACATATACTTTCACTGCATGATTTGTTCTAATATCTGTTTCTTCATCTCTCCAGCAACTCTTCAGCTCTTCTGTGCATCTTCCAACAGCATTTGCTCACAAAGGAATGGACTTCAGTTTGTTGCAGTATTGTTTTCCATGTATTATATTAGCTGTTTTTACTGCAGCAGGAAGAGGTCTTACCCCATAGGATGGGAAAAAATTGCAGAGGTTTGTCTTTATGATCTGGATGCTTGATTTTAAATGTTTTTCTCATCAAAATGGCTTCATACACTATCAATAGCTGTCTCAAGGCACAATATTCATTTAGGGTGAGTTACTTCATTAGAAACAGTAGCTATATATCTATATTTCAAATAGTCGTCTTCATAGTTTTGCTTTTTTGTGGCCAACTTCCGTCAGACCTGGTTAGCTCGTCATTGTTCTTTCCATAACGTGGCTGATGAAGAGCTGGTACTAGCAGTAGCAAAAGTATCAGTTCTGCAATTTCTTCTTGTTTGCTTGTATTGGCATTATCAGTATTATCTTCAATCTGCATTTTCTTTGCAGGATTCTTTTTAAGGCACTTGTGCATTTTGTAGTTTAGTAAAAAACGGACAATATAATCCATAAACCCACTTAACTGGGCACAGGTAAACTGTAATACACCACAATATGCTGGAAGTGAACGAACAAGTGAAGATGCCACTGGCAGTCCGTTCACACTGCAAAGTGCCCACTCTTCCCTCAGGGCACCTCATGAACCCTACATGTGACCATCTGACATACAGACTGACTAAATGCACCAATATCAATCTGCATACTGAACATTAGTAAAGCTTAATTTCTTCCTTTTTGTTTAGATAACAACAAATATAAATGGATGTTCAACTATTTTCTTCCTGCACCCCAACCGATTGTCTTGCACACCCCCTGGCATACACATCCCCCGTCTGGAGACCACTGCTCTATGGCATCCTTAGCCCTTCTCACTCTTTAGCCAGGCACAGTTCAGAGTTTGCCAGCATCTGTCTGGATTGTGGCATGGATTGAAGGCAATCTGTGCCCACCTGCAAAAAGACATACCCTTCAAGACATATGCCTATAATAAAAGACATATGCTTAAAGTACCTAGAGTCCCTATACACTTGTCTCCCAAGACTGACGATGGCCAATTCTATCCAGTTTTTCCACTAAAAGCAATGCCAAGAAAAAACTCAAAATTTAGAGGAAAACTGTAAGATTGACTTGCAATTTGGAAACAGACTGTATAATAAAAGACTAAATGGGCTCCAAGATGGATTAACACAGAACTGAATCATGATGATACATACAGTCTGTACATGATAAATTACATACTTGAGATTTTCTAACTCCAATCTCCCTAATCTAGCAGGCAAAAATATATAAAATATAGTAACTGGAAGTTAAAGATGAAATAAGACATATTTTTTGAGGTGTATCTCTAGATATTAGGAGAGTGACAAAGAATATCGCAAATTTCCCAGCCTTCTAGTTCTTGAGCATGAATACATGGGAAACAACAGGATTATACGCACCTAAATTCAATTCTGTCACATTTTTCTTTAGCTAACCAAGAAAATATCCGGATTATGACTATGCAACAATGATTTCATGCTAGAGACATAACTAAGCTTTCATATTTTGAACTTCCATTTCACTGGCAGCAACCTGAGCACAAAGAAGTAACGTGATGCACTGGGTCTGGCTGGAATGAAGTTATGAAGTCAACTTTCTTCACAGCAGCCTGTGTGGTGCTGTGCTTTGTATTGGTGGTTAAAACAGTGATGACAAGCAACCGGTGTTTTGGGTATTGCTAAACAGTGCTTGCAGAATGCTAAGGCTCTTTTTCTCTGCCCCCATGTTCCCAAAAGTCAGTTAACTGAGAATAGGTAAGATGTTGGGAGGGGACACAGCCAGGACTGCAAACCCAAACTGATTGAAGGGATATTCCCTACCATATTGTGTCATGCTCAGCAATAAAAGCCCAGGGAAAGATTTTTACATTATACTACACAACACTGTATTAAGATCTACTGGTACGTAACAGGCTTTTTAAAGAAAAATATCAAGATTTTAATGCCAAAAGGAAATGGATCATTCAGTCTGAACTCCTGCAGAATAGAGGGCACAATGCTTTAGTCAGGAAGTACTGCATTAAAACCATGCAGAGTTTGACAGAATCTCATCTTTAATAAACAAAATCCTTTTTGAAAGTCCTTTCTGTCTTGGAGACAGGTCAGAACATTTACTTTTTATTGCAGACATATTCTTAGGATCACATTTGGAATCTCAGGTCCCATAGAGTTTAGCATTTTCTTATCAAGTAATTTTATTTAGCTTTCTTTTTTCACAGATAAAAGCTTTGCAGATAGGCCTAGCTACAGCTGACAACGTTTTCCTACCTTGTATTGCTGACTAAAATGCAAATACCCATACTGTGTACATCTGAAAATACTTGCATTATTTTTCCTTCCTTGTCTTTCATTCTTACATTAAATTCTACAGGACAGAGATCTTTCACGCTGGTGATTGAAAATGAATGTGCATTCAGTATTAGCCTACAGTTTTATTTTAAATTGACATAGAATTTCTACTATAATATCAAAGGATCTAAGAGCCTTGTTTAAGGTTACCCAGATTTCTAGTAAATATAAATCACTTCATCATGAATTACCACTGACTGCCAAACATTCATTTGCAGAAGTGATATTTTCACAAGAGAAATACAAATTAATCCCTTTAATTGCATATAACCATTTTCTTATGCAAAGTTAAGCCAGTATTCAAATCCCAGTATGTTCCATATTTCAGCCAGAACTGCCTGATTTGTTGACTTTGATTACTGTCACTAAACTCCAATCAATGAGAACAGCTGTCACAGCAACACTCTTCTGTATTTTTCAGTAAGGGTCTACAGACAAGGGAAGTTAGAGGAGGTGCTCTCTTCCTGCAAGGAGCAACACTGTATTTTCAGAAAATATTTACCTCGAGTTGCTTAGAAATGGCTTTGCCCACTTCCTTAACCTGACTGAGTGGCAACAAGCTTGCACCACAGCATCACCCCTACTGGCCTCTCCTCTGATCCTGCCAAGCTCTCAGCCAGACAGTCATCTCTCCCACAGAAGAGATCTATGTGTCCAAGCTGCTCCTTCACAACAGAGGGCAGCCCAACCCTTTTCATTCTTTGCCTATGTTTGCTGCTCAGCTTGCATCCATCCACTTATAAATTCTCCCACTGTCTCTCGGTCATTCCAGTGATGGAGTTTGGTGAGCGCATGTGCAGCTCGAGTTCCTTGTGCTTGTTTCCCAAGCTGCATGCATTTGTGTACATTTGAGGCAGATATCCTTTCACTCTGCTTTATGGTTCCTCAAAGCTTTTTTTCCCACCACCCTGCACCCTGTGCTTTTGACCCCTGCTTACCATTATTTCACTGAACCGTGGGTCATAACCTCCCTCCACTACAGTTCCTAGTTTAAGTTAGCCAATGGAAAGCAGTAAGAATGTGGACAGTATCATCGATTTTTTTCTACTGAGATACCTCAACTGGGGGTGAGAGATGCCCATGGGCGATAAAGATAACTTACATTATTAGCTTAGGCTAGACTCCACTTTTTAGGTGGCTAATTTTACACAAAACGAATCCCAAATGCAGAGCAATTACTGTGAACAAAGGGTGCATTTTGACATAGAGGAATCAGTTACACTGGCATGTTCTCAGATTATCATTAAAGATGAAGCTTTAAGGTCAAACACCTTTAGTACAGTGAACATTTAAGAAGACCAAATCTGAATCTAGCTTTCTTTATAAAAATTATGGTGGGGAAAAAAAAAATCTGTTCTACCAAGCCTATTCAGAATCCATCTTTACCTAGTTTAATGGTTAAAAATTTGCCTAAAGGTATTGGTCAACATTATACAGGAATCCTGTCTGAGGAAGAAAGGCTCAATCAGATGTAAATTTAATAAACCAATGGCAAGTTTTTTATATGGAAAAAAATAAACAAGTTATGCAAAGCATTTTAAGGAATCAAAGTTTAACCTAAACAAGGTATTCAAGCTAGGGGGATTTCTTTAGCTTTGTATTTGTAGAGCTTCACCAAATAATTCCAAGAGAAAAGAAAAGCTAAAAACAACTACTTTCCAGGTGAAAGGGTGTTGACAAGTTCTTGCTTTTTGCCTTTGACAAGCATTTGTCTTAAAGTGTCTTAATATCCATATAAACCAAAGCATCCATGCAACCATGGGTGATGGAATCCATCACAGAAACCTTCATAGCAAATACCATGGTTTTTCATTTCGGCAAGCTGGACAAGCAAAGCAAAGATGGTCTGAGGGCAGACCTCAGGACTGATTGCAGAAGGCTGACAAGGGTAACACAGAGCACTTGTCTGTTCCACCAGTGCAAGAGCAAACACTTTCACAATCATTAGACCTGACAGAGGCAAAAAATGAGATTTTTAGTAGGCTGTAGGCAAATTAGTTTGCTAGTACATCAGAACATCATACAGGCTGAAATTAAACAAATAAAGCTGAAGAGAGGAAAACGACTGGAAAACAAAATAAGAGCTGAAGGCTACACTGCAGCGTATCATAATCAAAAGATAATTCATGTGTTTCCTTCCTCTCCTCTAGGGCATACCATTTCAGTGTGATGCAGAGAGCCCTGCAGTCTCCAGTACTGTGAGGAGTACAATCATAGAATGTTTTGGGTTGGAAGGGACCTTAAAGCCCATCTAGTCCCACCCCCCCTGCCATGGGCAGGGACACCTTCCACTAGACCAGGTTGCTCAAAGCCTCGTCCAGCCTGGCCTTGAACACTTCCAGGGATGGGGCATCCACAGCTTCTCTGGGCAACCTGTTCCAGTGCTTGAGCAGTTGCCAGTGAAGACTGAGGCAAAAAAGTTATTGAGCACCTCAGCTTTCTCCATATCCCAGGTAAGCATCCCTCCTGTTTACTCCCAGAGAAGATCCACGTTTTCCCTAGTTTTCCTTTTGTCACCAACATACCTATAGAAGCTTTTTTTGCCCTTGACATCCCTGGCCATATTTAATTCTGTCAGGGCTTTAACTTTCCTAACCTGATCTCTGAAGATCTTTGAATATTAACAAGCTTTTCTGGGCCTCTCTTCCCTCCAGGGCTTTATCCCATGGGACTCTGCCAATCAGTTCCCTGAAGAGGCCAAAGTCCGCTCTCCTGAAGTTCAGAGTAGTGAACTTGCTGTGCAGCCTCTTCTACTGCTCTAAGGATCTTGAATCTCACCATTTCATGGTCACTGCTGCCAAGGCTGTCCTTCAGCTTTGCATTCCCCATCAGCTCTATCTTGCTGGCAAGAACAAGGTCCAGCATGGCACCCCTCCTCATCAGCTTCTCTATAACTTGGAGAAGGAAGTTATCATCAACACTTTCCAGAAACCTCCTGGACTGATTATTCCCTGCTGTGATGTCCCTCCAACAAATACTGGGGTGGTTGAAGTGCCCTATGAGGACCGGGGTTTGTGAATGTGAGGCTGCTCCTATCTGTCCATAGACAGCCTCATCTGCTCAGTCTTCCTGGTTGGGTGGGCTGTAGCAGACCCACACTATAATGTCTCCTGTTTCCGCCTTCCCTCCAATCCTGACCCATAAACTCTTGGATGGCTCCTCATCCATCCCCAGGCAGAGCTCCATGCACTCTGGCTGGTTACTGATATAAAGGGTGACATCCCCTCTACGTCTCCCCTGCCTGTCCTTCCTAAAGAGCCTATATCCTTCCATTCCAATGCTCCAGTCATAGGAGCCATCCCACATCTCTCTAATAGCCCTGCAGGCATGTGCACATCTAACTCGTTTTTCAGTATAGCAAAAGCTGGGAAGAGAGCTGGGAACTTCGCAGGCAACACTCTGCATGAGCATGGCAATTTGGATCTAGCCTAGGGGCCTCTGAACTCATAAATTCTTACTGTGATTGTCAGGACTGGATGCAAAACCGTATAGTAAAAATGCAGATTTATCTAACTTGTTCTAAGCATTTTGAAACATATTTTCCTCCTTTATGCCTTACAACTAGTTATTTTAATGCTGATATATGTTGCTGTTTTACAGTCTGGGAGAGAGAAGACGTCTTGAAAAGATGTGTACAACTTCTTGATGAAGATGGGCAATGATGAAAATGACTTGGAGGAAATGAAAGGATAGACTTTTCATTGATGGAGTTGCTGCAGTTGAATTCTGCAGTCCCACTCTGTTTAAAATCAGTATCCCATACACAGAATCACCTTACCTAGATGAAGGATACAGTAAACCACACGTCTACTACATGCAACCTCAACAGGCAGGAGAATCACAGAAGGGAATTTTTCAAGCTGAAGGCATGACAAGATTCAGAGAATTTCAGCACAAAGCAAAGGGGGGAAAGCGGGCCAAGTAAAGTCTGGAAGAAACATTCCTGATGCAAACAAGCAGTCACCTGTGTCCTGTTCTTAAAGGCAAGAGGAACTGTGGGGGAGTACGGTTTTATATTGAATAGTAGGTTTGTTTTATAGATGAATTCTCACTTCTGTAGGAATCACCATATAACTGCAAAGCCATAGCCCTCCCTTTCCCACATATACATTTTGATTAATGCATTTTTCTAAATATTCTTTTTATTTATTTATTAGGAAAGGCAACTGCATCCTAGGGTATGCAAATGAGATGGCTTCACAGCTTCCCCCAGTCCTTGATACCTGTTTGTTCTGTCTGGCAAGTTGCACTCGGACCAGAGGGTTATTAAGGAAGCTTTGGCCTGCCCATTAGGACCTGTTAATGCCATATATCATCTTGCCTCTCATGGTGCAGTTTTAGTTCCTCTTAGCAACCCCTGTTTAGATTGCGGGTACAAAACGTGTCAGAACAATCTCTGTAATTCTAGAGTAGAAGAGGGCCACGAAGATGCTCAGAGGGCTGGAGCACCTCTGCTATGGGGACAGGCTGAGAGTTGGGCTTGTTCAGCCTGGAGAAGAGAAGGCTCCAGGGAGCCCTTATAGCACCTTCCAGTACCTGAAGGGGCTACAAGGAAGCTGGGGGGGGCTTTTTACAAGGGCCTGTAGTGACAGGACAAGGGGTAATGGGTTTAAATTGAAAGTGGGGAGGTTTAGGTTGGATATCAGGAAGAAGTTCTTCACGAAGAGGGTGGTGAGGCACTGGAACAGGTTGCCCAGAGAAGCTGTGGGGGCCCCATCCCTAGAAGTGTTCAAGGCCAGGCTGGATGAGGCTTTGAGCAACCTGGTCTAGTGGAAGGTGTCCCTGCCCATGGCAGGGGGGTTGGAACTAGATGAACTTTAAGGTCCCTTCCTATCCAAACCATTCTGTGATTCTATGATTAATGATGTTGTTATGTTGCAAACAAAGGCAAAGTAAAGACACTCACACTTGTGCCACATTGCTAGCTGTGCATACCTAAGGAACGACTAGAACAGTCTCTGCAGAAAAAAAGACCAACATCTGCCCATTTCTCATCATCCAAACAACTGCCAGCTCAATGTCCATATAAAAAACTTCTTTAAAGGTTCAGCTTGTAAGTGAAACGTTCTCTACAACACTTTCTAATTCTGTTTTGTAATCCTCCTCCCTTTAGTACATGTGTCATTTGCAGAATGAAGCACAGGAATTCGCCACCCACCTTCCTCCCTCAGAGCAGTGCAAAGCAAATATAAGCATTTCTTGTTATGCATCTGTTTAAGAGTATCTGGACACATTCCTTGTTTTCTACCTACACCGTACCCTTCTGGAATGGGCTGTGCTCCCATTTGTTACAGTACTGAAAGTACTTGGAGTTACTGCCAGGAAAGGATGCAGATGTCTGCCACTCTGCTGATTAGGACTCCGTCCTGGCGGTGGGCTGATGTGAGTTTGAATTCATCTCAGAGGATTCAAAGAGAAGGGAACAGAAATGAGAGTTTCCACTTAACTGGTGTCTTCTTAAAAGAGAAGTTAAGGAAAAAATATCATTGTCTACAGAAGCAGCTTTCTGAGAGAAAGGGCTGACCTCCATTCAGATTTTCAAGAACAGACAGTAGCAGTGGGGTCCAAAAAAATATTTCAGTGATGTGAATCCTGCCTGTACAGAAGTACATCTCCACAGTTCCATAGGAAGGCCTTAGTTCCCAGGAAAGTGGCAGGATGTATAATACACAGAAATCAGTGCTGACTCTTAGCAACCTTTCCCAGTTCCTTGGTCTGTGTGCTGTCATCACTGACAATGACTTTGGGAATGCATCCTAAAACTATTTATTCACTACTCCATCAATTGTGTCTGGAGGAAGAACAGCTAAACTCCAGAGGTCTTGGAGCTAGTGACAAGGAGCCTAAGCACTTTTACAGACGTAGCTTTATGAGCCTCCTTAAAGTTTCCTCTAGTGTCAAAGCAATTGCAAAGAGCTCTGGAGATGAAGCCAAGACAGCCACTGCAATAACATTTTTAGTGAATTTAACTCCTATTTAACATATATGCAATTTAGCTTTTGACATTTACAGAAAGGGTTGCCTCAAGTTCTCCTTAACTCTACTGACTGCAGTCAGAGTTTACAAGTGAGTGTGCTGGAAGCACTCACGCATTCATTCAGCCAAGGAATACTAATACAATGTATGATCTCGACTAAAAAAAGAGGCATTTGGCAAAAATGTATAATGAATTTGTAACATCTTCAAGTATATATTCAATATCATAACATTATGATTATTATCCTACAAGGATCCTGGGAGAGGACTTTTTACAAGAGCCTGTAGTGACAGGACAAGGGGTAACGGGTACAAATTGAAATCAGGGAGGTTTAGATTAGATATCAGGAAGAAGTTCTTCCTGGAGAGGGTGGTGAGGCACTGGAACAGGTTGCCCAGAGAAGCTGTGGATGCCCCATCCCTGGAAGTGTTCAAGGCCAGGCTGGATGAGGCTCTGAGCAACCTGGTCTAGTGGAAGGTGTCCCTGCCCATGGTAGGGGGATTGGAACTAGATGGTCTTTAAGGTCCCTTCCAACCCAAACCATTCTGTGATTCTATGATAACATTTTCAATAATTGTAAGATTTTGATTAATTTTGTATTTAAAAAATATATATTCTTATTAAATAAGTTCTCCACAAAGAAATGGAACACTGATTAAACAAACTGAAAATCTTCACTTGCAGAAGGAGCTCATGGTTACAATTTTGTTTGATTAGATCTAGGAAAGAACAGGGAAAAGAGACTCCTGTTAGGAACGGAGTGTACCGAAAAATCCACAAGAAGTTCTCACTGTAAAGGACTACCTAGGACAATCAAACAGTTGATACATAGATTATAAAAACCCACACATGGGAATTCTGTTCACACGCTGTAGTCTGTATGATGCTTTCCAGAACCAAAACTTACATCAGTAATAAAACATTAAACTCTACAACTATAATGTTCCAAAGGAAGAGCATTTAAAAGGGAGAGAATTACAAAGCATCACCAGTGTTGTTTTCATGTGGACATCAGCCTCGTGTCAGTCACTGGGAGCAAACAAACTTGGAATATGACAATGGAAAATAAAAAAATTCTTAATAAAAGGAGTGGTAATGAGAAATATCATTAAATTTATGGGGTCACAACTCTCAAAGACACTTTCTTACTCAGATAAAAGACATTTCTGTTTAATGATGTAGGATACTTCTCATCTATATATGACCCTCTACACTGTAGCTGAATATGCACAGACCATTTCCTACAAAGAGAGGCAAACTTAGGCTAAGGTTCTACCTCTCTGCTTTCCCTCATTTTCTGTATCATAATCCTATGACCTTCCCATAATCTCATGGCCTATAAATATTTACCAGGACCCAGAATAACCATGCTAAGTCTTCAGTAGTGTTCAAAACCTCTAGAAGTCCCCACCGTCACTGTGACGACTTCACCCTATTTCATTTCCATCATATTGTCATCATTTTTGCAAAGAACAAAAGAAATTCACCATGGAAAAACTTTCCTAGCAAGCAGAAATGCTTAGGTCCCCTACAAGCCCCACTCACCTCTTGGAGGGGAAAAAAATTCTCAAAATCCAAATGAAAAGTTTTCACACTGGCATTCACACTCCCACTACAAAACCTTCACTCTGCACTTCGAGTGATGTCCAGTAAGTCTCCATGAAAGTTAACTTCCCATTTTTCCAAAGGACATGAGAACTTCAGGGAAAGTTATCACCACAGAGCCTGAGTCACCCTGCAAATGGAAGATTAGCTTTGGACAGACGAGCTGACTCATGACACAGTGGAATGTCTGCTGAGATCAGGTGCAACAGAGAAGGCAGAAACTCGGTACGAGGGGGAGGACAGAGGAGAACTGCCCCTTTCATCAGCAGCCTGCAGTTAAAGGGCAGTAAATAAAACATGAGACCCCACTGGAAGCCGAACTACATGCAGATCAATCTTCCTGCTCCAGACAAATGAATAAAGACTGGCCAGATGTTAACAGCTTACACTTTTAATTCTTTGGGAAACTGCCTGCCTGAGCCATATGCTATAGAATGGTTCACATCACTGGTTCCCTCAAGATCCCGAGTGCAAAAGTGGAGCACAGATAATCAGAGGATGAATGGCACTGTATTAATGACAGGGCAGATACATGGTTTGGGGATGACTGAGAATATGTGAAAAAAAAAATCTTTTAGAAGAGTAGTGTTAGCCCTCATCTTGGACCCTTTCTTGCTTTTCTATAGCCTAAATTAATAACACAAAAAGAAGGCAAAATTGTGACTGTGTGACATTACATGTGTTCTCCTACATTTACAGATCTGAAGTCCAAGAGGACTGACTGTGATGTCTTTTCTTATACCCTTTTCTTAGGCAAAAGGTGTATCTCGCCCTACAAAGGTTCCACTCTCCTCACAGGGTCCAAGAGGTTCTGCAATCTGCTGAAACTCTATCCTGAATCATCATAAAACCATCTAAAAGCAAGAATGAAGACAGAGGAAAAAATGGTATAAACTTGGGTTCGACACAACCAGAATACAGAAACAATCACAGTTCTTAGGAATAGATTAGTATTTAGAAATCCCAGTAAATAAATGTATCCATGAACAGATAACAGCACTGAACAAAACACACCAAAACACTTACACATTACTCTCATATCCTGAGCTAATTCTAGCTTTAATCATTCATAATGAAAGTCACAGGAGACAGACATAAAATGGAACTTAAGTAATGGCCCTTGTCCTGCACACACTAACTTTAAGAGCTGCTTTATCTTCTTGACTTGAGTGCTTGCTGCTTACCTTTCACAGGGAATGGATTCTGTCAAATTTGCATACTCTTCTGGGAAGGCTTGTCATTTCAAAAGATATTCTATGACTTTTCCAGGATTTTATTTTAACCTCTTTGCAATCAAGACCCCCAATTTTGATGAATTGTTTCAGAAATGGTTACTTCAGTGAAGTGAGCTTATTCTCTTATGATCTGGACAATATCACATTTTCCTACTACTCACCTACATCATGTGCATAACTGTGCCCACTTTTAAATTTTATCACTGCCCCATTGATTTTAACCTGAAAATATCCTGCAATTGTCTGATTAATGGAAGAAAATTAGATACCAAATCAAAACTGTTGTGTGGGGGGAATGCTTGGGAGTTAAATCACTGTTTAGAATCATATTTCATCCTTGCATTATCATTTTCTAAAAAGCAAGCACAAAGCACAGCAAAACCCAAAACAGAACTAGAACAAGGCTGTGGCATAAGCAATAAAATTTCAATGTGCAATGCTAACATCTGTTACAATAAGCATTGTCTTGGAACATTTTTTCAATATAATCTAAATAGGATTTTTTTTTCTTTGAGTCTGGATTAGTTTTGGTTTCAGATAAAGTGATGACTTTTCATCAGACCTATTAGGAAACTCTTAACTATATGGAGTTTCTCAGACACAAGGTATTCTTACTGAAAGAAATGTCTTGGTCTCTTCCATTTTAAATTACTGCAGTGATTCTTCCCTCCTTAAAACCACTTATAAACACCAGCAAAGATACAGTATCCAATTTATATGAATAGTGTCATGTGATGTCAGTAGAAGTCACTTTCAGAGACTCCCTTTCTGTGAAGATCTCAAGGCATCAACTTGAATTATAGTAGGTAAAGGAAGAGAAACTGATGTCATCTACCTGGACTTGTGCAAAGTTATCGACACCATCCCATATGACATCCTTGTCTCTAAATTGGAAAGGCATGGATTTAACAGATGAATCGCACGGTGGATAAGAAACTGGCTGGATG
>NW_010269186.1:0-263 GCF_000690775.1 Eurypyga helias
GGGCGGACGTCTGTGAAGGCGGAAGGACTTGGGGTCCACACCTGGGTGGGTATTAAGCACCCCTGTGCCTGTACTGGAGCACACACGTCCAACTACTGACCGGCTTCAGCATCCGAACGGTCTCTCCTCGCCTCTTCCCTCTCCCCACGTGTGTCAAAGATCCCCTGAGGAGCCACGCAAGTCCCACGGAGCCACACGCTTGGCTGACGCCAAACACCCCCACTGCCCCCGGATTCCGGACAGACCCGCTGAAACATCCTGTA
>NW_010269186.1:331-680 GCF_000690775.1 Eurypyga helias
GCGGAGGAGGCGAGGCTGAGCAAGAGGAAAGGTCCAGAAAAAGAGGATTTGCTGAACTGAGCTCACAAACGGAGTCCAAGCTGGTACCTTTTGCTCCAGTTTCCGGAGACTGTAGATGCATAGGAGGTGGCAGGCGGAAGGCTGCGAGGCCGGGGCAGAGATGGATCCCGGCCTGTTTGCATCCTGAAGCGTGAGATCCAGCAGCTCTCACCGGCAGGGAATCCGGAGACTGTAGATGCGTAAGACGTGGCAGGCAGGAGGCTGGGAGGCCAGGGCAGAGATGGATCCCGGCCCGTTTGCATCCCGAAGCGTGAGATCCATCAGCCCCAGCAGCAGGGACGAGTCCCCG
>NW_010269187.1:0-2870 GCF_000690775.1 Eurypyga helias
GACCACGCCACACAGCTTGGAGGTACAGGGACAGGGCACTGCTGTCCCTCCTGGCCTCAGGGACAGGTCCTGCAGGTTCACCTTTCTCTTTCACTACTGGTGCTTCACAGCAGCAGAGGCATGTGCATGGCAGTGCAACAGCGATGCAGAACCGAGGTCAGGGCTGCAGGTGCCTGTAGGTACCGGGAGCGACTGCTTCGTCTCCCGGCCCCGCTGCTGGATGGGATCAGGGGCCACTCCAGCATTGCTGTCAGGAAGCGTGGTGGACATAAAATGGACAAATGAAACGTTTTACTCTTTCCACCATGTGCAATCTCATTTTAAGAGAGGAAGGATTAACTGTTTAACCAGTTAAATTAATTAGGACTTAATTAAGATACATTTGGACATGCATCCTCAATTCGAGGTTCCCATGTGTAGATTTTAGAACCATGGGAGAGGGATTAAGGTAATGTTAATTATGTTCCATTTATACTGACTATTTAAATAGCTATCCCTTTCCAATTATAGGCCTCTCTAACTCAATTTCTTCAAGAAAAGCAGCCTCACCCTGAAATACTCAAGGAATTCAGCCAAAAGAAATGTCTCCCTCTACCACTGTAAATTTAGTGAAGCCAAGTGAAATGGTTCTGGATTTCAAAACATGGCATGTTAGACTAGCTCTCTTGTGGCTCCTGCAAGTTTCTCACAACAAGCAGCAGGTGAACACAGGTGGGTTTTAGGTATTTAGACGAGTGATGCTTTATGTCAGTGTGAAGTGGTTCAGCATCAGTGCAAGAAGCTGGATGACAACTCTCATTCTGAGACTCACTAATACCAGGGTGCCCATGATAATTTGGCAAATCAGCGAAAAAGATGAGCAAGTTTTACCATCCCACCAGAGCAAAGCCATCTCTAAGGCTGCCCAGGGGCCAGTGCAGGGGTGCACCCTCAAAACCTAGATAAGCTCTTAAGAGAGTTCAAATTATCAGCCTCAGGTCACACTCTTCCTGTTCTTGCCACCTTAATGCCCCTGCACATCCCTCCTTCCTGTGCAGATAAAGGTAAATCTCTGGCCACACCACCCCCGTTGCTTGGGGTCCGTTCGCCTGCTTGGAGGGGCACTGCCCAGGCCGATACCGCTCACAGGATCTCACCGCAGGAACAAGAACGGAGAGCACAGCCCACTGCTCACCACCGACTGTATGAAAAACTATTCAAAAAAGAAACCTGTTTGCAGGATTCCAAACACCTTTCGTGTAACAATGGTCTCAGGTGTCATTAATGGCATAAGTCAAAGAATTTTAACCTTTTAGTTTTTAATGTGCCCTTGCCTCTTTAAAATGAATGCTGTTTTCACACTACTTAATTTCTATAATTTAAAGATGCATGAAGGAAAAAGGCTTATTTTCCTTTCTGCTGCAGTGAGAAACCACATTTATTTCATATAAAAATTTACCAACATTATTTATTAGCTGGCAGAAAGCTTCTGGGTGTAATAAAGATTTGGTACATAAGGCTGCAGCTGCCTGAGGAAAGGGGGAATTAACTGTAATGAAACTGGTTTAAAGAGACTCATAATATCACTTTAAAAATACCAGAAAGAAGGGGGTAAAAGCAAGAGGAAAAGAAAGATCCTCTGGTAAATCATAAAATAGTATCTGTTCTTTCTGTTAAATTCTATATGAAAACAAAAGACGAGTTTACTTCTCATCTTTACATTTAAGATGTATACCTGGAAGGAGCATTTTCTTCTCCACAAACGCTAACATTGCGCCTCTTAACAAGCAGCAATTTGTCTGATGAAGATTTCTTCCTGAGTGGCAGATTTTTTTTTTTTTTTTTTTGTTCCTAGTCTAGGGACTTCTGCTGGTCATCACACAGGAAAGTGCCAGCTCTTTAAGCACCACTGACCAGCTACTCGTTCCTCGCAAATACAAGGAGCCTAGCTCACAAAGCTTCACTCAGGGAATTAATTCCAGTAAGACCTAGAAAGGGAATAATTTCCATTTGCATGCAGTGGGGCAGGACTGAATGAAGGAAACGCTCTGAGGAATTCAGTTATGGGGCGACTGTACAGGCACCTGTAGACTCAACCTGTGCCACAGAGACAGCAGAGAGCAGGGTATCTCTCTCGGTCAGTGAGTAAGGCAGGCAGTGCTGCCATTTCTTTTACTAAGGCATTACAAGTTCTTTCTGTGTGCATTTTCTTTTAGATCTTGGCTGTATTTAGTTTTTGCGGCTGCTCTGAACTTGGTAAACAGCTTTGGTAAAAGTAATATATATGTACTTAAAGTCCTCAGTGCAACAGCTATATAATTATGCAAGATTTTAGAAAGATTTACAGCACTGAGACACAGTTACATTATATAGGAAAAACTTCTGCATGTGATTAAGACAAATTATTTGTCCCAGATGCTGAACAGATCATGAATGGCAGGTGTCCATAAGCTCAGACCTTTGTGCTGCCTTGTCAGACAGGCTCTGCAGGCAGATTTGGCTGTGCAGCCTGTACCACGGTGTATCCAGCCTATGTGGCCTCAAGGAGCAAGGAAACCCTGGCACAAGGTTATTCATCTTGAGCTTTTTAATGCATACAGTTCAGGTCACAATATGTTTACAAAGGCCAGAACAGACTATTACTGTGGGATGCAACTCAAAGACTCCAAAACCGGCTGGTTTCTTTTTCGGCTCCTCAGCAGCTAGCCAGAGCTCTGCATTACTGAACTTGCCTGTAGCATCACCTGCTAAGGCTGAAAGATAAAGCTGCCAAACTGTGCCCTGAAATAAATCTGCACAGCTGAGTCATAAATTAATAACCAAGACTCTCTAGACAGGATCTCTGTTTTTATATTTTTGTTCCTGAAGTAATCTTTCTCCTTCACTCTTTC
>NW_010269187.1:2901-8607 GCF_000690775.1 Eurypyga helias
AAAACTGCTCAGGTTCACAGCAGATAAATAAAAAAATAAAGTGTGGTCCCTGTATATAAATTTCAGCAACATCCCAGCTGATAAAGCTGGCAGTAAAGTCCTCAAAGTACAGGAGTGGGGCTCAGAATAAAAAAAAAAAAATAAAGTCACTACACTGACGAATCTTGGTGTGTGATACCAACACAATGATTATGTGGCAAGCAGGACTGTATTTAGATTATTGTTGCAAATGGTATCTATTAATCCCCACGACCAGCCTGGATCCTAGCATTCCCCAAGATAATAGAGAATAAGGAAATTAAATGCAATTTATAATAAAGATATTGTATTTAGTGCACCATGCAGCCCACACGGGACACAGACACAAATAGCCCAAACCTGTCACATAGTACAAGTATGAACTGTTAAACTTTTGCCAAAAGCAAGGTAGTAGATAAGTCTCTAGGAAAGGGGCAAACAGCATTCATAGCTGTTGTAGGTGTAATTTTTCCCCCCAGAACCTATGTGGATGAAACACAATATCCAGACTCTAGAGGTTTCATTAGAAGTGCAGAGAACAACCCCAAACCAAACAGAAGTATCATGAGCCAAATCCTTCCCCCAAGATTTTATATTAAACAAAGTTTCATGCTAATAGATGTCAATTAAGCAGCATTCAAAAAGATATATTCATGCCTAAGTCAGCCACTTGTACGTTCTTTCAACTTCTACAGCTCCTAACAGGACAAATGACACTGGATTCCACTTATCTGTGCTGTGCACAGTGATCTTCACAACACCTAAGCAAAGGTGGCAGAGCCTGCATCACTACTCACACATTTCACAAGGCTAACTATGTGTCGTTGCTCCTCTCCACCCCGAGAGTCTATCTCGGTAATCAAGGGGCAGGTTTCTGGTAAGGAAAGCTGTAGAAGCTGAGAATAAACTAGATGGATAGCACTGTCCAAACTTCACAATACAGTGTCAGATACAGCTCATATGACCAGCACTACCCTCGCTGATGCCATCCGGCACCTCTCTCAGCAGAAAATGGTAATTTAGGAGGTACAGATGGAGCTCAAAGGGACGGGTACTCTTCTCAGTAACGCAAGCCAGAAACAAGTAGAAGTCAGAGGACTTCAGGAGAGCCAATGAAACGCAAAGCAAGTTTTAAAATAAACCCACATCACTTTACACTTACCCATTACACTTATCCTATGATTCCTACCACTGTTGTCTGAGAGGCAGCAAAATGGCAAGCTGGTATTCCAGCACATGAATCCCCTTTCCTCAGAGGTGAAGCACTGTTCACTGTTCTCACCATTTCTGGACCTGAATGGAGAGGGCACGTGGAATTCCAGAGGGATGACGCCCCTGTGTGTGGTTTCAAAGGGGTTCTGTAGCTCCCAAATGCAGGGCCTTGCATACAGAATCCATTTTCTGTGCTACTAACTACCTCAGAAAGTTTATAATGGTGGTAACATTGCAAAGAGCTTCGATTTAATTCTGAAGGAGGTGCAATTTCAGGGTTAGTGAAATGAATCCCTTTTGGCATCTTCCAGACAGCTAATTGGTATATGTAAATTATTTAAATTATTACAGAGTTGTGGGGATATGAATTAAGTTTTCAGTCAAAGGAGGTAAAAATGGGGGCGGGATCTGGAAGAGCAGTTCTATACGCTTGGCCACAAGTAGTCCATATTAACATCATCACACTCTGCTAGAGAGCTTACTAAGATTTTCAATCATGTATACATTAACCTGCAATCAAACACTAGCTCCTCTGGTACTGCATACACCCAATCCGCATAGCTGCCTGTGCCTCCCCTCTCCATTGTGTTTCAATTCCACAAGAAAAGCCTGGATTATTGTCTTGCAGCTCAGTATAAATGTAAAAACATATTTGACAGCAGCAGAATTTAAGAGCTTCTGTCTGAAAAGTATTATACATTGCAGGCCTTGCACAGATAAGATCTTTTTTGTTTTTCACTGTTCCTTCTGTAAAACTGTTGATGCAAGGGAAAGAAACTAGTGCTCTGAGAACACTTAACTGGTGACAAATGAAGTCATCAAACTGATAGTCGTTATCAAAGTATGGTACTTCCAGAATAGGATGAGAAGGAAATATAAGTAAGCTCCATTCTGCCTTCAGACAAACAATTCCCTGAATGCTTTTTAGCAGGCAAAGAAGTTGCATTAGAAGTTTGTCTTCATTACCCAGGCCTTAGCGATGGGACTGACTGCATGGCCAGGCACCCAGCAGGACAGTGACCCCATAGGACTAAAGCCCAGATCTTTTCAAGCCTCACCCTGAATTTCACCTACCAGACAGTATTTCAGGCTACATGTCCCCTTAGATGGTAGGTAACCCCATAAATAGCTGGAGCAGATACATTCTCCTAGCTTGTTTGGATTTCTAGATTAGATAAAAACTGTTTCAGTGTTCCCTCAGTGCTAGAGTCCTTGTGCTACTCCAATGCCTTCTGTGCAGGAGGACATCACCACCTCAGAGAGTAAAGCAGACGGAACATAATATTGAAGCATGAGTACGTGAGCTAAATTACCTGCAAAACGCGGTGCAACAGATGAGTGTATTGTTACAGGAGCCTCTAAGGCATACAAGCAATTGCTCAATTGAAAAGAAGAGAAAAATGACATCACCCTGTCACTGTCTGTGTGTCACAAAACCTGAAGGCATCCGAAGCAGCCGGGAGAACAGGAAGGATCAACAGAGACATCTGGATCCTTTCCAAACAGAACTGGCTGACATTTCAACCTCTTTGGAAGTATTCTGAAGCCTTCTCCAAAGCCAGGTCTGCCCAAAGGAGCTTTACAAGAGGACATTTAGCCAGACTGAGCATCTCAAGACGGCTTCCCTCAAAAACTTGCCTTGTGCTGGTGCTCTCCATCCACTCCAGCACCAGTCCACCACTACCTCATCAACTTACCAGCTGAAGGATGGCTGCATTCAGGTGTAGCTCACAACTCAGACATCCATTCTAACCCCTGCGATGGGACAGGCCCCCACTGCAAGGAAATGAAACCCCCTGGCATCCAGATAGACTCAGCTTTTCATTTAAAACATCTTCAACTTGTGTCTCTAACTTACTGATATATTTTAATTAAATTTATCAGCAAAGTTGTGCTTCACACAAGATTGTGTCTATCCCCCTGAGGATTAGTAGATAAGGACAATTAGAGGTTAGACTAGATCCTTCACATCCACAGGCACTAAGCAACCTGGCAGCTGTGATACATATAAAAGAAAAATCTTCCTGCAAAAGTGAAATCCCTCAGGTTTATACAAAAAACCTCTGCTTTAGCCTTCAGGAAGTTGGGTTTTTTTTGATTACATGGTTTTGAAAACACTCTCCCTGATAAACAAAGTAACCTGCACGGGACAGATACACAACCCTGCCCAAAACCCCCATCATCCAGCTGTTCTTCCATCCTAAAATACGTCAGAGAAAGGTCTTGAAGGGGAAGAGACAATGAACAGAGAGATAATGAAGAGCAGGCTCATCAAGTGTACCCAATTTGCTCTGTACCGATCAATCACAGACACTACAGCATCTGCCTAGCAGCCTGACACCCGGTTCAGTAGCACTGGGCAATCTCTGACTTCTGCAGCCAACACTTCCACAGGTTATAAATTACAAGCAACTTCAACAGTCTCTCAAAAATAAGCTTTCCACAAGGACAAACTCATCTTCAACCATGCTGCCATTCAGTTTAGAAAATGCTGTGCTTATGTATTTTTAACCCACGCTAACTTTTCCTTGAAACAAGCCCCTGCTTTGCAGGCACTGCATGGACGAAGGTGTCCACCCTTCTCCACGCCCACCGCAGTTGGGCACGATGCGGATCCACACGAACCAGTGCATGGCACAGCATCAAATCTTGCCTCGTGCACGCCGTGTTTCTGAGGCGAAGAGGCTACCTGCTACTTTGCAAGGTGGACTTGACGCAGCACGTTATGGTGCATAGTCGCTCTAGCAGCTCTGGAAAACAGGCGAAGCAGAAGCTCCCCCTCTTTAGAAATCTGCTAAACAGCTTATCAGCTGCGTGCTTTATCTTGGGGAAGAAAAAAAATTAAGCCAAGCAAAAACCCTTGCAATGAAACTGAGGATATCCATCATGTTTTATGCCATTCTATTCCGTTTATTTGAAAGTAGTCTACAGAGCATTAACCTCTTCTAACATCCTCCTACCCAGCAGATAAAGTGATGGATGTAGGGAGGGAGTCTGAAGAGAGAGAAGCAAGATGGAAGGGAAGATATGTAGATAGTACTCTTGCATTTTAATATAGATGGGGAATTATCAGAAGCACAGAAATAATGGAATTATGGTGTACGATATGCTAAAAGTTTAGCTGTGGTGTATCGGTATATTCTCTTTGCGTGCCTACCATGTTTTTTACAAAAGACCCAAGTAGTCCCCTAGGAAGTTATGCTTAGTAAAATAACTAATTAAGATCTCTCAGATTCATCACTATCGCAAAGGTCTGCACTTTTCAAACTGTTAACAGACTTCTAAGTCGGCTCAACACCCAAGTTCTTCAAAGACTAACGCAGAAAGCACAATAAGCACTTCCACTTCACAGAGCGGGTTACTTTTTATCTCCCCCTCCAGCACTCTGTCCATCCCACTGGAAGCACATCCCTTCCTTCTCTTGGCCATCGGCTGCAGAATCTCATGGAGGACACTTCTACACTTTCAGTCACGCCCACTCCTCCAAAACACATACCTGAGATCTGCCATGCTTGGGCCTTCTGTGGGTGGCACATGTGTTGGTTTATTAAAACCTGTGGTTTGTGCTTTCAAAAGGAGGTGGCTGTTGTGGGTTTTCTACACAGTCTCACTTCACTCCCATATCTTTCACCACTATATCCTGATGCACCCCCTTCACCAGAACAGGAATTAAAATAGCATTTCCTAGCCTCTGAGCTGCCACAGCACTGTCTTACGCAAACAGGACTTTTTTTTTTCCTGCAGTGCTTTCTGTTGAAGAAGGGTCTGGTGATACTGAGGCGCTTTCTGAAGAGGAAGGCTTGCCATGCTGCACATGGAATGACTTGTACAAACGGACTGAAAAGAAAATCCATATCTATTCAATCAGAATTGTTGAAGCTGAAAGGGAAACACAAACACAGAACACATCCTAAGGGATGACCGATTGAATTACACCCCTGCGACAGTCCCACAAAACGATATTGATCTCAGACTGAATGCCTACATACTCAATTACTTAGGCAGTAATTGTAAAACACAGGTGGTGTATTTTTGCCACACAAGAGGCAGAAGGGCATTTCCCATCCACTCGGTGTTACAGCTGTCCTGCTAGCCAAAGAAAACCAAGTAAGCCAGCATCCCCTGCTTTCAAATGTATATGTATATGTAGCATCAGATCTCACTGTAATCAACACTAAGCAGGGGTCTGGACCAGCTGTTCCTGCACTGCCACGCAATGCCTGCGGGGAGGTAACACTGCACCACCTCTGCACCACACCAAAAGAGAAGGGGAAGAAGAGAACAGGACCTCAGTCAGTCTCTCTAAAAGACAATCCAAGACACAGGGCTGTGTGGGATGTTGCCCATCTTTTTTCCCCTACCTTCAGGAAACTGGGAGACCAAAGGGAGGGCCTTCTATGTTGTCCTGGAAGGGACAAACATCTAAAGTAGAAGGAAGGATTACAGGAACATATTCAGTACCTGAAGGGGGCCTAC
>NW_010269188.1:0-13472 GCF_000690775.1 Eurypyga helias
CCCGCAGCAGCGCTGTCCCGCACCGCGGGGCTCCCCCGCCCCGGCAGCCCCACTTCCATTCGACCTCCGCCCCGAGAAGGGCTTTCTGCTGGCTGTAGGGCTGAGCGGGTGTAGAGGGAGGCTGGAAGCTTCTTTCTTCTAGTCTTGAGGACCAAGTGGAGGGACCATCTCGTAAACTGAGTGGTGGAGGATTGTCTTGAAAACACAGCTTTCTAAACAACCCTGAAATGGGAATATGTATAGAAGAGTTAACTGCCAGGATCTTTTCATTCTCTATGACTTTTTTTTAAAATTATTACTGTATTCCTAAGCGTTTCTATCACGTTAGTATTTTGTGCATTCTCAAATACTTTACATTTTGATATTGATGCTAAATGATCAGGGATGACAGGGTTGGTTAACCATTATTCCAAATGATTAGAGAGTATTTTTGGCATGTCTATGTAAGATCTTTGTCGTTTTATTTGCCAACATGTTTATGGCTTTTTTAGTATAGTGATAGTACTGGCATGCCACTGTCACACTACTCTTGCGACTTGCTAGAAAATGATTTTTGGAATGCCTATTGCTTTTTCTTGATCGCCTCCTCCAGATCATACAGTTTTATTAATTAATAAAATGTCTATGATTACAAGTGAAATCACATGAGAGCTATTAGTTCCTGCATCATATGGTATAACAGGTTTTTGGTAACAGCAACAATAAGTAGTATATTTAGTGGAATTGCAGAGATCATTATTAGTTTTGCTGGAAAGTTAAGCACCTACATATTAAAACCAAAATAGTTTCATCTGCCAAGAAGTGTGTGTGTGTGGGCATAATATGGGAAAGAACTTCCTGGCATTGCTAAGGATCTTGCTGATAATTATAGAATTCTATGTTTGTTATCTATGAAGGCATGAGATCAGCACAGTAGTCTCTAATTTTCGGTGGTTGTTCTGGCCAAATGGTTAAAATTCCTCTGTGCTGCTTAGTTTCCTCCTATTTCTAAGTGGAATTACAGAAAACAGCTTTATAGTCTCTCCTGTTGTGTAAGGCTGTTTCCTTTGTCAAAGGGCTTGATCCAATGCCTGCTGGAATTCGAAGAGCCGATAATGCAATGACTGATGTTTGTTTGATCTCTTTTAATCTTTTCTTTTTTTTTGGTGTGTGTGTGTATGGAAAATTTAAACAGCAGTAGAAATCTCAAAACATAACAGTATACCCATATTTAATGATTTTCAGTTAAAGACTGTTTGAGTGCATCAGGTTTTCTGTGACCAAAGTGAATTACCTCCAAGGAGTTGGTGTGAGGGACCTCCTGCAAACAGAACCTCTCCATAGCACTGTGAGGCAGATTGCCGGAATACCTTGAACCCAATGCTTAGCATTTGCAATGCCAACAGCTAGCGGACATTGCAAAGGCTTTGCATCCTGAAGGTACACTTTTTCCTCATGTTGGTCTCCATCGAGATGAGACAAGAGGTATCTCTCCTTATATAATTGTTTTCCTAAGGCAGTTCAATCTTTTGTTATCAAAAGATCTTCACCATAAGTGGCAGGACTGACTCTGGACCAGGAATTCAGTTGCTGCTTGCTGTGACTATGTCTGATCTGATGATGAAACCTAGGTTATTTCCTTGGGATATACTAATTTGATCCATATCTGTATTGACATATATTATCTCTCATCTGTTGGCATTAAAATGAATGCCTGGAAAGCATTTCATCAGCAGGTACATGGCTGTAAACTATGCAAACACAGTGTGTAAGTAAAATTTGTCATTAAAAGTCAATGAATTTTGAGGTCCTAAGTTTTTGTGGTTTTTCTGGTCCTGAAAATGCTTTAAAGCGACCTTAAACTTTAGATAAGTCTTTACAGACATTTGATTAATAGCATTTTTAAGGTGCTTAACACTGAGCATATTCCTAAGTGCTTTCCTGGATTGAACCATGAGTTCTCACTCCACCATAGCACTGTTCTGTGATTCAGTAATCTGACATTTTATTTTTATTGTTTAAATCTGCCTGAAGATTTAGACTACAAATGAACAGACTGTAAACTTACAAAACTGTAGCAAAGAAGAAACCTGAATTAGTGTTGCTCTTTCTCTCTCTTTTTTTTTTTCCCCCCTGACACTAATCAGTGAAAATCAAAAACTTCCCTTTGCTTCCCTTTGTGTTTACCCTATTAGAAGCCACACAGCCAAGAGAATTCAGATGGGGGAAAAAAAACCCAAAACAAACAGGTCCTTCACTCTGAGGTCACTAGTGGGCGCTGCTATAATAGCGTAAATCGCAGGGGGAAAGCGTTTCATTCTTAGGGTTTAAAAAGTTACACCTGCAGTGGTAGAAGTTAGACGTGCCCCATGTATAAACTCTCAGCCACGTACATAGTGTAAACTCAAGCCTTTGTGAACTGATGTTCATAGTTTGATTTTTGATCAAGTTTTAATTAATGCTGTTAGATATCAGTGCCCTTTCTGTATCATTTGGTCTGCCCAGACTGTAAGTATAGATGGAATTACATTTAAAGTTGAAAAAAATAATTTTAAGAATTGCAGGGTGTTTCAAGGAATATTACAGATGCTCATTTTCTACTCGGTTAAACCTCAACATGAAATAGCTGGAACTCTGCCCTAAAGGAACAGCTGAGGATTTCTCCTGACAGAAACTGGCATAGACTTTCTACTTCCAGGGAGAACAGAGGTTATAGGAACTTGTCAAGTGCTTCATTAGAACTGTGTCTTCAGTCATCTGGCTAGCCCTTAAATTTTTTTTTCTAGGGCAAGACTGAGCAAAGAACAGATTGGCAGAATTATCTTTCTGCCTTACTACTTCTGCAGTTGCTCCAAGTGTCAAGCTAGTGCACCAGAAGACTGAGACCAAAGTGTCTGTCATCTATTGTGAAAACATGTGACTTCAGAATTAATTTATAGTTAGATCCATAGCTGAAATAATCTGTAATTAAGTGCCTGATTCCATTTTGCTTATGCTGCAGTAAATTAGGAATAACTCTCTTGACACGGAAGAAATTGAACAGTGTGAAAAGTAAATTTGACCCTAAGTGCTGTGCATGTTGATTTGCTTGTCCATCAATGAAAACAAGTAAATGCAGATAAATTATTAATTGGGAAACAATTCCCATTACTTTATTCATGCATTCAAGAGTTCACTGTCTTAGATGCTGCTGATATCTCTGTTCTCTGTCTGAAGGCTATAGCATGTCAAACTCCCTTTGGGGTTATCCCTAACAATTTAAACAGGAGTTACATTTAAGCTTATGAAATTTTGCTTAATTTTATTTTAGTACTTATCCTGCTTGTAATAATAAGCTTCCTTCAGTAGAAAATGGTAATCAAAATTTGGAGTGACTTGTATGTGATTCTCTTAGGAGAGAAGAGCAGTAAAATTGTATATTTGAACAGTTCCCTTGGCCATCTTTTCTTCAGGAATATGTTGTTCAGGAAATGTAATTAGTGTGCCTAGTCTATCTCTCTCTGCTCAGCCATTTTGGCCTAAAATGGGATGTGTTACCTGATTACCCCATAGCATCTTCACATGACATAACAAGGTCTGTCCAGTAGAAGGATGATGGACAATAAGCACAAACTGAAATACAGGGAATTTTGTTTAAACATAATCAGGAATCCTTTTTACTGTGATTGTGGTCAAACACTTTACCAGATTGCTCAGAAAGGTTGTGGAGTTTCCACCATCAAAGGCAGTGAAAATCTGCCTGGACACAAAGCTGAGAAACCTTCTTTAGTTAACCTTGCTTTGAGTAGGGTGGATGGATGAGACAACTTCATGTGGTGCCTTCCCACCTCGATCGTTCTGTGATCTTTAGGTTTATGAGTGCAAGAGCAAGTGCACAGAACCAGATGTCTGTTGTACAAGTGCAAATCCATTGTAATTTAGCAGGCTCACTTAGCCATGTCAATATAAATTCCAGGTTGTTTCACTGCATCATGAAAGCCCACAGAAAGCATTGTCTTCAGATATTTGGATATGAGTCCTAAGCCTAATACTATAAAACATAAGAGGTTTTCTTGGTGTAGTTAGTAACAACTTTGCAAGTCCCAAGTAAATTAACTGTCACTTTAGTACAGTAGAATATGTGAAGGAAGTTCATTAATTCTGGAGCAACTGTGGTCTATGTCTGTCCCCTTCTTTTCCCTTGGATGCTATGGAGTGGAAGTATTTGATTGTTTTCAGAACTTGCTTTTGGGCCATAGGAACCCTGTAGCCATGAGATCTGCTGTTATTGTGGAAACAGAAATATAAAGGGGACCTTCAGATTTATTTCATTCTTTACCCTGTAATTTTATACTGATAGATACAACTATAGGCAGAGAAGAGCAAACAGCTGTTCTTTGGAAAAATGGCCTTGTTGACCTCTCTTTCTTGTGCATCCTGTATGGAAACTGTTTAATCCATGGACGTAAGACCACATACAGTATTACTGCACTTGACCAGAAACCTGGTTGATGTGATGTGCAGAATTCAGATGGTGGATGGGGACTGTATTCTTTTTTTATGTCACAAGTTCACCCAACCCTCTGAACTCCCTCTATTTGTACAAATGCAGCTGCACAGGCAGCTAGGTTATAAAAAGGCATCTAATTGCATATCCAGTTACAGTCTGAGGCAGAGATGGCATTTGTCTAGATATAGTTGGACTCTCTACATGTAGCTTTAATTTGAGAAGCTCAGAAAAATAAGCATCTATAGTTTTACATAACAGACTACTATTTCTGTTCAAATGTTAATAAATTTGTAAATAATTATAGATTTTTTTAAAGTGATAACACATTAAATTAATTAGAGGCATAGGAATTTAATAGCTGTGATACTGTACAAAGTTCCCTCTTGTCATTCATTCTTCGGACTGTTTGCAAATTATACAGCACAATCTTCAGAGTCACAGAACAATTGGAAGACATAAGCAGTAGTGATATTCTGTAATTAGAGACTAATTAATCTGAATTGAACTGCTGTTATTCCTTAGTGGTAAAGGGTTGCAGTATTGATAAGCTAACTCTTCAGAGTCTAGAGAAAAACTTCCTGAATTGTTCTGCAGTTGTCTGAACCTTATTTCATTAGTAACACTTTTTATTACTAGAAATTAATATTACACGAACCTATTAATATTGAAATTAATATTACAAACCCATTTCTATTCAATGTTTTCTCTTTTTAAGTATTTGGATTTCTTTTGGGAATATTCACTGAAATTATTGCGTGATTTCTTCCGTGTAAATTGTTGATAATTTATAAATAGTAATGAAATAATAATTAAACAATGATAACCCCAAATAGAGAAGTATTTTTAGGTTTGACTGTCTCATCTTCAGAATCAGGAAGCTTTTCACTGTGGCACTCTACTGAATGACTCTCTATGAGGGGTAAATTCAAGATTAAAATTCCTCTAGATTTAGAATCAGGAAGAAAGAGAGCTAGATTTCCTATGGCAAGGGTTGCTTTCACTTCACAGCATCTGAGCATTGCTAGAGCCCTTGTTAATAGATCAGAAATTATTGATGGGTCTGAAATGTATTGAGATTTCTATATTTTTTTTTATTACATCAAAAGATTTATGTCAATAAAGCTGAGATCAATCTTTGTCCCAGAATTTTGTAGTTGTTTTGTCAATAATGGACAGGGCATGTGGTTCACTAGCTAGCTCAGCATCTTCTTAGATTTAGGAGTGTTCTTAACTTTCTGTACTATCAATGAATCCGTTGGCAGGTGTAGAGCAATAGATGATAACTTTAATGTGTTCACGGATGAAGATCTGGAGAAACTATTGTTTAAGTACTATAAAACCAGAAGCATCCTGATGCAAAACCACTGCTAGGTAAATTTTCAAGTACATTTTAAAGTTCCTGTAACCACAGTCCAAGACTGAAAACAATCATCAAAGATTTCTTTTCTTCTTTTTTTTTTTTTTTCTTGTTTTTGTTTTGGCTTGAACAACACTAAAGCTGAGTGCAGACTTCATTGCAGACTATCTGCAAACATAGCAGATTAAATATTTCAGGCAGTAACACATCTGTATAGTCTGTATGTTGATTGCTTTCTGCCAGCAAAGTCTGTATGGTTGTCCACAATACCAGGATTTGTCAAATTGCTGATTGCTGATGTTTGATATAAGGATATAAAAGATGAAAAGAATTTAACTTCTCTGCTCGTTTAGAATTGTTGTTTCTCTGCTGAAATATTCACTGTTTAAAAAAATATTAATAACAATCAATTTTCTTAGTGCTAATTTATTTTTAAAAGCTAATTTGTTTCATGTTGTGTCTTGTAAATTTGTGATTTACAAATTTGAAGAATCAGATTCTGCATTCCTTAGGATATTTCAAGAACAGGTCTGTTTGTCAACAACAGTTCTGCAGTGACGTAGTTGATAACATAGTACAGCCCAGGGTACATTAGTGTGGCATATGCATTTGTGATATAGAAAGTGTCTGAAAGTAAAGGGAGTTGTTTTTGAAAACACACATTAGAAATGCCAACATCTTTCTTCTTTGGAATTAAATCCTTGTCTGTCTATTTTGCTTTTGAAAACATTTCCCAAAGGAGTTTTTAAACAAGAGTGTCAAAGAGAAAGACACCAATTTATACCAGCAGAAGTACAAGCCTAAGATTGTGAAACACTGAAGTGCAATAAAGTTTTCCAGCTTGAAAAGTGACAGAAGGAAGTGCATATAGGAGAGAATGTATTACAGTCATTGACAGTAGTAGGAATAGGTGCAATTTTAGAACAGATTACAAAGTTGACTTTATAACTAATTTTAAAGCTTTTTCTCTTATTTATTCATTTTTGAAGGTTATGAGGATTATGATCACATGTGCAGCTCTGCATAGCTGTCCACTCGGAGATGATGGTGACTCCTTAGAGAATATACGAAAACTCCTGGTTAACCATCAGCGTAGTGCTACTTTTATCCAAAAGATTTGATAACTGCTTTTCACCAGCTCTCCAGTTTTGTTCCATCATGTTGTCTCTACCAGCCTAAACCATTTCCTAAAATGGTCCTTTTGCTGTTCCTTGCAATCCTGTTATTGAAGGAAGATGTCTGTGGGAACTTTGGGCTTTTGGTTTCTGCACAGGCCAATGAAAGAAGGGTGGTTGCACACATGCCTGGTGATATTATCATTGGAGCTCTGTTCTCTGTCCACCATCAACCAACTGTTGACAAGGTTCATGAGAGAAAATGTGGAGAGGTAAGAGAGCAGTATGGCATTCAGAGAGTGGAGGCAATGCTACATACCCTTGACAGAATTAATTTGGACCCCACACTGTTGCCAAATATAACACTAGGATGTGAAATAAGGGACTCCTGCTGGCATTCTGCTGTGGCTCTGGAACAGAGCATTGAGTTTATAAGGGACTCTCTTATTTCATCAGAAGAAGAGGAAGGGATGGTACGATGTGTGGATGGCTCTTCATCATCTTTCCACTCCAAGAAACCCATTGTTGGTGTCATTGGACCTGGCTCTAGCTCAGTTGCTATCCAGGTCCAGAACTTGTTACAACTTTTCAATATACCTCAGATTGCATATTCTGCCACAAGCATGGACCTAAGTGACAAAACTCTCTTCAAGTATTTTATGAGAGTTGTGCCATCTGATGCACAGCAAGCACGGGCGATGGTGGACATTGTCAAGCGCTATAACTGGACCTATGTTTCTGCTGTACATACTGAAGGTAAGAGGTTATTTTCTTCCATATAAGAATGCCTTCACAGTACTTTCATGTGGTCAAAAAGCTAGATGAATATAGTTTGACGTTGCTTTTTTTTTGCCAGTCAGTACTTTGCTCAATAATAATTTCACATTCCCTATGGGGCTGAAGTAGCTTCCTGTTGATAATGGCTGAAAACAAATTTTGAAATACAGGGTTGTGTGTGCTCTAGGGCCACTTGTAGCTAAAAGTGTTTACTCTGGAGTCTCCTAAGTGATTTTAATTTAATATAGTTGATATATATTTTTTTTTAATCCATTGATCAGTGTATTTATGTAGAATAATAATTTTGACTATATTAGTATCAATGGATAACGGGTCTGGTCTGGTTTTCTTAGTGCAGAAGAGTGCTAAACCAACATTTCAAAATGTAGTCGAGTGAGAATGTTTTCCTGCTTAAAATCTGAGGCACAGAGGCATAAATACTAGAAACCATGTAGTTCTGGCTAATGGCTGAATGCAGGTTGTCCCAACTCCTAGACACTAGAACTATTTCTGTCCTTCTTATAATACTCCATGGAGTATTGCAGCCACCTCTTGTTCTGCATCTGGTCATTGGTTTCAGGAGTGAGCAAGGGAAGTGTGCTTGAATCTTCTCACACACTTATGCTCCATCAGGTGTCCAGAAAATTAGAACTGTGTGCTAAATTGCTTTCCTCTTCATATTAATTTGAGTCAGAGCTTAAGCGGTTTACGCAGTGTTCAGAAAAGTATATGATTAAAGGGGAATGCTATGGAAAAATTTACCTGATTTTGTTATTCCTTGTATTGGCAGAGTTGAGTGGGTTCTTTTTACTACAAGTGACTAGAATTTCATAGTGTGTTAAGAGCTGGCTTCAGCTGTCAGTGTCTAATGACAGCACTATCTAATGAGTCTTCTGGAATTAGGTTCTGTGGTGAATTTAGGATCTCACTGGGTCACCTCTGTTCAAACAAACAAACTTGGAATGAAAGGTTCAGAATATGATCTGGGAATGAAAAATGTTATTAAGAGATTGAGTAGTGGTGATGGCGTTTCTGAACAGCAGCAGATGCTGCTGGCTTTATTACAACCAATCGAGAGCAGATTGTCCTTCCCACACACTGAGTATGATTCTCTGGCAGCCTTCATACTATTCAAAACCTTTTTTGACGTGATGCTGGTCCAATGCTGGTATGTAGAGATCTTTGTCTTCCTACAGATATGTACAGAGATCAGTCTGCAGTATTTTAAATACAAAAGAACTTACATGCAGATTGTTGCAGTCATGTTTCCATCATGATAACAAAAGCTGGTAAATAACTGCAGCGTCTTTTGTATGGGGATGCATGAATATATTAACAGTGTAATATAATAGTGTATAAATCACCCTACGTCACTTCATGCAGTGAAGGTGCTCTGTGCCAGCTGATGCCTTTGGCATGACTTCGTGTGCAGCTTTCACTTCACAAATATGTATGAATAACATCATGGTCAAAAATAATGCCACTGATGAATCACATTAGCATAAGATTTTATAACCTGACTAGTATGAAAGACACTGAGGTGCTGGAGTGTGTCCAGAGAAGGGCAGTGGAGCTGGGGAAGTGTCTGGAGCACAAGTCCTGTGAGGATTGACTGAGAGAGCTAGGCACATTCAGCCTGGAGGAGGCTCAGGGGAGACCTTAACACTCCCCACAACCACCTGAAAGGAGAGTGCAGAGAGGTGGGGGTTGGTCTTGTCTCCCAAGTAACAGGCCTCAAGTTGCACCAGGGGAGGTTCAGACTGGATATTAGGAAAAATTTCTTCACTGAGAGGGTTGTCAGGCATTGGAACAGGCTGCCCAGGGAAGTGATCGATTCCTCTTCCCTGGAGGTATTTAAAAACGTGTAGATATGGTACTTAGGGACATGGTATAGTGGTGGACTTGGCAGTGGTAGATTAACGGTTGGACTTGATCTTAAAGGTCTTTTCCAACCTAAATGATTCTATAATTCTATGCATTTTAAGACTCATGTAATTTTTGCTATTAACAGCTTTTATACCTCTGCTTATGAGAGGGAATGCTTACATATTTTGTGGAAATTTTCAAGCTGATATCAATATCTGATTCTGCACAGAGTGAGAATATGTACTTTTGCCACTTCCTGTGGACACTTACCACTGCAGATGGTAACATACGGCATGCTAATCTTATGGAAGAGGAGCTCTGCACCATGCATTGGAAAGAAAGGACTAGGTACACAAGGATTAGAAAATGGAGGTAGCTACTAGGCAAGACGAGCAATAAATGACAGAGGAGCTGGATGGGAAGTATATGTGCCTACTTCTGCTGGTATTAAAGTGGACAAGATAGGTGGTATGTTGTTAATACCTGAGGCCTCATATCATTTGCAGCATGTTTATAGGAACATAACTCTGGACTTCAGTGAATGCACATTGAACTTCAGTTCTGGGAATCTTATGATCCTATTATCTATTTGCATGGTCTGGACATGATGATGAATATGCTTTCCAGTTAAATAACATCACACAAATGTTTTCTAACAATAGAACAGATGGTATTTATAATGGAATAGTCAAATACAAACTGGTCAAGGTACATCTTTGAAATGTGACAATGTCTGATATTCTGGACACATTCCAAAGATTATGGCAGATGTTGTCCCTTCCAGGAACAGAAAGATATTTTAAAAGACCCTACAAAACATTTTTATACATGAATGGTAAAATAAAGGAATTGAGTAAACAAGCAAAAGAGAGATTCTTCATTATATTATTTTTATTTTTATAATTAATTTTCATTTTAATATAGCATCTGTTTACTTGTAACCATTCAAAATATGACCCTATACTTATTCATAGGTATTATTTTGAAATAGGGAAAAAGAATTAATGAATCCCACTCCTTGTAATTTTTATCCACTTAGGATTTTCTCAGCCATTGAGGGAAGACCTTTGTTCAGTGTCTCCAATAATTCTGTCCGTGTACATTCATTAGGTAATCTTCAGGCCTTAGCCAGACTTTTCTAAAACATGATCTTTGGTTTCTGAAACGAATTTCCAAGAAGAGGGAAAGTCCTCTCTTTCAAAGCTGTACTGGTAGAAAAGAAGAGGCAGAGAAAACTTGACATGTGCCATGGGTGTCATCATATTCCCCCATTCTCCAACTCTTCCTTTCATTTAATGATTTCTGAGGCTCTACTCTGAACCAATTGGGCTTTAAAATAAACCTTTTTCATGCACCATCAGGGCACTTCTTTTTATAAAAGGCTTCATCAGTTTTATAACCCAAATCATCCAAGTGGTGATGGTTGGCCACCCAACGCAAGTGGTGATGGTTGGCATGAAGATGGGCCATGTAGCTCAAGAACCAATGGTGTTGTGTCTCAGCCTTTTCTGCTTCACCACTCAGCCCCAGAACTAGTCAGAAATGGCTGGGGAAAACAGGGAGAAGCTGCCTGTCTGTTGCAAGGGACATAGAACTGTCTGTTTACCTCATTTCCCATATGAAAGCATTGCCTGGTCTTTTTGAAAAATTAGAGAAAAATATATACAATTTTCTCTTCTCCCACCATTGTCATTTGAAAGCCTCATTGAAAGTCCATCTGAAGTCAATACTCCCCTGTTGACTAGACTGACATTTGGATCAGGCCTTCATAATCAGAAACAAGGTCAGTCCCTGAGAGTCTATGCTTAAAATTTGCCTGGAGCCAAATGAATTAATAATTTGAAAGGCAATTTTCATTGCCATTGGAAACCATTTATTTTACTGCTCTGAATGGAGTGAAGAGGTGGTGTATGCTGGAAAAATAGAACCGCACAGGGGTACAATTGAAACACAATAGGCCAAATTTATTGGCAGTGGCAAGGGGAAAATTTCACTCTATTATGTAAAAGGTGTGATTCACTTTTGAACACAACCTTAAGAAAGAAGCCACTTTGTTAACATATTCTTTAGACAGCTCTGCAGGTAAACATTGGATCAAACTCATCCTCAAAGTTCTGTCTAAGATCACTTTCCTCCATTTAAATTAATCTTAAGTGCATAAAAAGAGCTGGTTCACATTCATTTACTTAGGATATACCCAAGCAAGCATAACAAAAGCAGAACTTTGTTTCCTGCAGATAGGGGTTATTTCACACATTTCCTTTCATATTTGTTCAAATGTGCCTGGTTACAAGACTATTTTTGCCTACATCCTTTTCTACCAAGTAAAGAGCAAAATGAAAATTAGTCACAGTCTGTGAGAATAGGATGAAGAAATGAACGTATGAGCTGCACCAAGTCGACCTTAAACCTGCTGCTTGGAACATTGTGGACAATTTCTTTCAGACTGAATTTTTCTCCTTTAGATACAAAAAATATGTCATGGTCAGAAATATTACTTGATTTTCACAAATTAATATTATTTAAAATTGGATTCATTTTATTTTAAGCATAAGTGATATTTTTTTATGCTTTATGTGCAGAACAAACCCCACATAGAAATAGTGTACCAAAAAAAGGTCATTGCAGGTTCATGAAAATATTTTCAATTTCAAAGAAAATTTATTTTTAAAAATTTGTTTCTGAAAACTGAAGAAAGTTGTGTCTAAAATCTAGAGAATGTTCTATTTCAGCAATGTTTGATTTTTGCCCTTGGGCAAAATAATTACTTCGGGATTTGTGGGTTTTGTGTGGTTTTTTGTTTTTTTAATATTTAAACTGTTTTAAACATAAATGTTGAAATCAGAATGATCATAATCAATATGTTCTCAATCACATGAATCTTGTAGCAAAAATTAAAATTATCTCTTATCTGAAAGAAAATACGGGAAATGGAAAACCCAGTTCCAGTCTTATCTTGTTGAGGAGTTTGCTCAATTTTATTGAATGTTGACATCTATAACATATCTCGCTTCTTTTTTTCCCCCAATTTCAAATATTTATCCTATTATCACAATTGTGAAAAGTGAGCAAATACTATCAAACAGCTGGGAATATTGAGACAGAAAACTGAAGTAGCATCAAGTTAATGTTTATTTTGTTCTGCAGTGACTAACAGGACAGCACTTTAACATTGCTAGTAGATTGCTTACGCCAGAGATACCCACTGTGAACTATCTTGGCTGACAGAAAAATACAAAATGAGGGGTATACCCTGGAGCAAAATGGGTATGACGATTTTTAGGGGAAATACCATGAGACAACAAAGGGAAGATAAGCAAGGAGTTGTACTATTCTAAAGTTTTTAAAAAATCACTTTGAAAAGAATGATAAAAGATGGGCTTAGCTAAAAACAAGAGGTTTGGCTCATCAAAATGCCACTTCGCTGCTTTTGTTTGGGGGCTAAGTGTTTGAACGTCACTTTTCTCCTTACTTAGACTCTGTAGCTACTCCATGGAAGTTGTAGTGTCATGAAAATAGCCTTCAATGAGAAGATACAGTCAACCTCTAACATCCTTCAGATTCATCTTAAATTTGCCTTTTTCCTTAGGCCTGGAAACGGCACAACTCTTGTCCCCATTCCTGGGGTACACTCCCTCAATCAAGGAGGGATCTGTTAAGTTGAGGAGATTTTGAAATCTTTCAGGAAACAAGATTTCACTGCACAGTGCCTTCTGGGTCAAATTGGTTTTATTAAATATGGTCCTTCTTATATGCATTATCAGATGACCATGAGTAGTGACAGTTGTTCACTTTCCTGTAACTCCTGCTGATACTTTTTCTTTCAGATAAAAGAATACATGTCTCATGGTTTAACTCCAGCTGACAAAATACCACGAAGCCGCTCTCA
>NW_010269189.1:0-969 GCF_000690775.1 Eurypyga helias
GTCAACACGGCCGTTTCGCAGTGTTTCCCACTGCAAACAGCCTCGCTCCAACCCAAGCCGTAAAGCCAAAGTACTTCAGGTGCAGGCAGCATCGAAAGCCAGGGATCGCCTTGAGACGGCACAAGGACAAGGGTTTCATCGGACGGGCCCTCGGTCCCGGCTTACAGGCTCAGCCCAAGGTGGGATCGGATTTGGGGGTTTGCCAGCCAGGTTGGCATGTGCCCCAGCCCTGCCCGGGGGTCTCACCGAGCCCAGCTGCCCGTGGGCTGTTGACCGCAACGTCTCCTGGGGCGGTACTGATGGGGTAGTGCCAAGAAGTCACTTGCTTCGCGTCCCCTGTCCCCGCCAAACACCTTTTGCAAACAGCCCGTGCTCCCAGCCCACAAAGCAAACACCTGTCTGATGCAACCCAGTTTCACTGCTCTGGCCGTACCGCTGGTCTTGGAGCCACTGTGCGGGGCCGGGAGTCGGGAAAACCCCCCTTCTCCCCCTTTGCGAGAGCTCCGGAGCAGGGAGACAGCAGTTTGCAGGACTGGGAAGCTCCCAGCTGCCTCCCCTGGGATGCTTCCCCTGCTGCCTGCCAGCCGTCACCCCTTGCCTGGACATTGCTCTCAGCCCGTGCCTGCATCCCTCCCCTCCAGGGATGCCCCGGAAGATGGGATCAGGCCCGGGAGCTCCGGCTGGTGTTGGTGATGTGCTGTAACATCATGGGGAAACTGAGGCAGAGCTGGTCTGGGGGGAGTGTCTGCCTGCTGGGCTGCACTGCCTCCCTGTCCCGCTCCAAACATTCCCACTCCAATTTTCCCTTGGGTTTTTTTTTTTTCCCCTTGCAGTTCTTCAGAGCTTTTAGCAAGAAGGCAGAGGATGGGATAAAGATAACCAGTGAGTATTTGCAGCCACAGGGTTTGGTTTTTTTTACCCCGGGTGCAAACACCCCTGCTGCCCACACCCCCACCCCAGTCACTTGGG
>NW_010269189.1:1003-2647 GCF_000690775.1 Eurypyga helias
CTCCCCGTGGCTCGGCCCGTGGGCCCAGCTTCTCCAGGACTTGTCGCCTTGTCCCCCTGCAGTTCCCAGCAGCTCCGTCGAGGACCTGCGCCACGCCATCATCACCAGCCTCGAGCAGAGCCGGGACGCCTGGCCGCCCGCCTGTCCTCCGCTGGAGCCAGCGAGGTAGGGGCAGCATGGGGGTTAGGGGGTGGCTCTGGCAGCCTTCCTCTCATGGAGGGCAGGTTTCTGGGGAAACCCACAGCCAAAACCGAGCCGCTGCGTTGCCCACGTCCCAGGAAGACACAGATAACCCAGCCGGGCTACAGCCATTTCCCTCCTGTTGCGTCTCCTAACAAACCTGCTCGTCAGCCTTAATTAGAGCAAATGGGGCCGTGCCCTGCAAGGCTGCCCCCGCCAGCAGCTTTTTCCTGCCCGGAGAAAGGTTTTTCTTGATTTGGTACAAATTAGTTGGGATCTGACTTGTCTTTGCCGGATGCAGGCAGCTGCTCCGCTGTCCCGGGGCAGAGCATTTGGTTTTCCAAAGTGATGGTTGAGCTGCTCTTTTATGTTTCAGGTCTCCAAGTGCCTCTGTGTCCTAGCCAAAAACTCAGCAGCCCTGGTTCAAGTTCACTGCTGGTTTTTTTTTTTTTCCCCCCCTGCCCTGCCCTGCCCGTGCTTTGTTTTCTGCCTCCTTGGCTGACCCCGGCAGGTTTTCTCAAAGCCGGTGAACCGGAGCAGAAAATTGGGCTGGAAGCATCAGCGGGATGGAATTGCCAGCTCGGTGGGGCTGAACCTGTGTCGGCATCCCCTGCCAAATCCCCAGGGACGAGGGCTGAGCTCGTTTTGGGTGGGAGGGCAGAGCACCCGGCTGTTGCCGAGGCACCCACTGCCATCCTCTCCTCTTTTGCAGCGCGGAGGAGGTTCGCACCTTCTTCCAGAGGAACAAGGACCGGTACCTGGTGCTGATCTTCGAGAAGAGCGACTCCTTCGTGGGCAGAGAGGTGGGTACAGCTGCGTTTGTCCCTCATTTCTCTTGAAGCCCACGTCCCTGGTGCTAAATAGCCCTCTTGCCTCCCCGACGGGGATCCTGCTGCCCCCCACATCTGACCCCGGGGCCGCTGGGCTTGCAGGTGGCTCTGGACATGCTGCAGTACGAGAACGTGGCGGTGAGGAGGGTGCTGAGCAGCGAGAAGGAGCTCGTGGAGAAGTTCGGCGTCACCACCTTCCCCTCTGGCTACCTGCTCCTCTCCAATGGCTCCTTCTCCCGCCTGCCCGTGTGAGTGTGGGACATGGAAGGAGACGGTGGGTCAGGCGGTGGGGGGGCTGCTGGCCTTGCCTGGAGCTGGTGGAAGGGAAAATGGCTTGTGAGGGAGCTGCCCCTCTGCCAAATCTGCCTGGAGGGGGCACGGTGCGGCTCCCTGGTGCTCACTCTGCTCCGGATTGTGTGCCGGGACACCCACTGCTGGGGAGGCCGGAGGGTGCAGAGTGTCCCACGCTTGTTCCTGGGCTCCGCGTTGCCCGTCTGGCTGAGCTTTTGGTCTCCTTTGCTTTTCCTGGGGGTGGGGGGGGAGAGAAGGTGGTTTCGCTCACAGCTTCTCCCTCCTTGCAGGCACATGGAGGCACGCTCCTTCTACACCTACTACCTGCGCACGCTCTCGGGCG
>NW_010269189.1:2829-4125 GCF_000690775.1 Eurypyga helias
TGTTTTCCCTGGGGGGAAAAAATAAAAAAAACAACCCCGAGTGGGTCCCTGGGGGTAGTGATGAAGGTGCTGATGGCCCCTCGTCTCGTGCTGCCCTCCCCAGCTCCAAGGTGTACATGGCCGACCTGGAGTCCACCCTGCACTACTCCCTGCGGGTGGAAGCCGCCCGTGCCGCCGCGCTGTCCGGAGCCCAACTGGCCGCTTTCAAGTGCTACGTGGCCACGCTGGTGAAGGTGAGCAGTTTTCCGTGGCGACGTAGGACCCGCCCACGCCTCCCTTTAGCTCTTTGTACGGTGAAACGCCAACGCAGGGTGCAGGCTGTTGTCCCAGCAGGTAGCGAAGTGTGGCCAGCTCCGGTGTGAGCCCCATGTCCTGGGGCTCGGCGCGAGGCTGTCCCCAGCTCCACGGAGCTCCAAACCCAGCCCAGGGTCCCAACGGGATCCGGTGGCCCGAAGCAGGTGCTGGGGGGTTTCGGGCAAGACCCGGGTACCGGTGGGCAGAGAGGCTCAGTGCTTGCAGGAGCCGTGGGGTCGAGGCAGCAGCTCTGCCCAGAAGAGGGGTGGCAGAGGCGATGCTTGGCTCGGGGAGCTGATCTCTGAGGGCTCCTTGGATTTTTCTGAGAAAGGGGCTCCTGCTCTCAGTCAGGCTCTGGAAAAGCCTGAGTTAAGGTCATGTTTCTCCTCTGTTGGGCTTGAAGTGTGAGGAGCTTGGAGTCAGCAGAGCAGGGCAGTTTAATTTTGTGGCGCGATGGAGCGGTGTGTTTGGCTGAGGTTTCTACCCGTGAGGTGGAAGGAGCTTTGTCCCCATCCCCACCTACCCCAGCCCAGGCTTCCCCAGACCTTCATCCAGCCGTGTCTGCCGCCTCTGCTCCCTCCTTCGTCCCTCGGGGTCTCGCTCAGTTTGGACCCCGCGTTGATGTGCAGCCCCCTCCCCCCCCCCCTCCCCCCCAGCAAAGGGCTCCAAACACAAGCCACTGGTGCAACAAGTCTTAAATCCTCAACTCGGAGCTTCCTTCGCTTCCCCCCAGCCGTTCCCCTCGCTATTCGTCCCTTTAACGAGATCCGCAGGGTGACGGGAATAAATCCCGCGTCGCACCGGCTCCCTGGCCGAGGCAACGAGCGTGCTGGGGCGGTGGGGGGCAGCAGCAGTTTTATTTGATCCCCTTTTAATTCTTCCCGCAAACCTTCCCCTCCCTGGCCCGGGAGGCAAAGCCGCGTCCCCGCTGCGGGCAGGAGGCAGCGGGGCGGTGGGTGCCGGCGCTTCCCTGAGGATGCTGAGCTGGCGCTGCCGTTGCTG
>NW_010269189.1:4176-4685 GCF_000690775.1 Eurypyga helias
CCCGCAGCTCCTGCCCTTAACTCTTGCCTTCCCAAGGGTTGTTTAAGGCAAGGAAGGAGGAGGAAAAAATCCTAATGTGGGAAGAAGCAGTGTCTAGGAAGCAGGGAATCGTGCGGCGAAGCCTCCCGCCGATGGAGCTGGGATGATGACCACGTTTTGCAGCAGAAATTCCAAGTTGCAGATGAATTCCCCTTCGGATTTGGGTGATTCCGTGGGGAGAAGAGCTCAGACTTAGCAAACCGCTCCTTCCTTTCCCTTCCCGGTGGCTTTGCTGCGCGCCGCTGCTGCTCTCGTGCTCCCCGTGGGTCCGTCCGTCGGTCGGTGGGATGCGCTGGCGGGCAGCCCCCTCTCCCCACGGCACCTACGGGTTTAAAGGGCTGCTCTAATCGGCTTTGCGCCGACTTACGGTCGGAGGGGGGCTTTTTGCCTCCCTCAGATGGCGCCCGAACTTCGGAGCCTCAGCACACACGCGGGGGCCTTGCCATTACGGGGTGGGGGACACACCGTGG
>NW_010269189.1:5458-5732 GCF_000690775.1 Eurypyga helias
CCTCCAGGCCTCCCACCCCGCCGTGCTCCCCACCAACGTGACCTGGGTGGGCTGCCAGGGCAGCGAACCCCACTTCCGCGGCTATCCCTGCGGGCTCTGGACCGTCTTCCACCTCCTGACCGTCCAGGCTGCCCGGAGCGGCCCCGACAAAGGTATCGGCATCCCCAGGGGGGCTGGGGGCTTGGGGAGGGAGCGTCTGTGGCACGGGCAGAGATGCTGGATGTGGGCTTGTTTCCCCCCTTTCCTCAGTGCTGCGGAGTCAGGGTGCTGTCGG
>NW_010269189.1:5786-6035 GCF_000690775.1 Eurypyga helias
CCCCCCCCAGAGCTGCCGCTGGAGGTGCTGAGCACCATGCGCTGCTACGTCCGGCACTTCTTCGGCTGCCAGGAATGTGCCCAGCACTTCGAGGCCATGGCGGCAGAATCCATGGACAGGGTGGCGGGACGGGAAGAGGCCGTCCTCTGGCTCTGGTCCCACCACAACGAGGTCAACGCTCGTCTGGCGGGTAAGGGAGGCCGTGGGGAGGGGAGCGGAGGTGGCTTCCCCACGGGGAAAAAGGGGAGG
>NW_010269189.1:6082-6309 GCF_000690775.1 Eurypyga helias
GGGTCACTGTCATCGTCCCCGTCGTGGGGGACAGCAGCTGGTCACGCAGCGTCGGAGCATCCCGGAGATGTAGTTGGGGCTTACGCGCTCCCCTCAGGGAGCTTTCCAAAGCCGTCGCGTGCCCTTGGAGGACCCCTCCTCCTGAGACGGCTCCTCCAAACATCCCTGTCCCCGGCTGCGGAACGCTCCGGGGCGTTTGTACCGTGCAGGGGGAGGGCTGCGTCGCC
>NW_010269190.1:0-6952 GCF_000690775.1 Eurypyga helias
GTTGTGCGCCGGGTGGGGTTCGGTTGTGCCGCCGACAGCGGGTGAGTCCTTCGCGCTCTTCCCCTCCGCCTTCCCTCTGGTGTTTTTCCGCCCCTGCTCCTTTAGCCTGTCCTTGGGAAGCGCACGCTTTTGTTGGCGTGGTCGCATCGTCTGAGGTAATGGTGAGCGGTGGCTCCCTACCTGCGCCGTGCGGCGGGGCTTCTCCCTGGGAGCGCTGACACTTGGTTTATCTTGTTCCATCTGACACAAAGTAAGCGTCCGCTCACACCGTGCTTTGTTCCTGAACCCGCTGCCATCCTGGAGCGAGTGTCGGGCATCTCTTGTCTTTCCACATCTGCCTCGTTTGTAACGTGAGCTCTGAATCTTAGTTGTGGGGCGTACGGTTTATTGTACGTGGAATGTTGTATGGAATTTCACGTTGTGGTTTATGGACGCGGTGTGAAATGGTTTAAAGCGAAACCCCAATGCAGTTGGGAGAGATTAGGAGATAGGAAGGAAAGATATAACGAAACACCTATGGAGGTGTGCGGGGTGGAACCACTACAGAAACCAGGAGAATGGGTAGATGTAGAATTGGTCTGAAGAGCAATGTACGCTTAACTCCTCATCCAAGCTCGTTTTGGGGGCACGTTTGATGGACTTGGGACGGTTTTAGCCATGCTGCCTCAAATCCAACAGGTTGTAACCAAAAAACAAGTTGTCTGGTGTGACTGCAGGGCTACAGTTCTTCAGCTGCAACCCGGCTGGGATGCCCACAGCAGTAACCTCTGCCAGCTGCCTGCCCTCCTTCTCTCCCAGAGGTTGCCGCATCTGTCGCGGTAGGTGGCTGAGCATACGTCTCCTCCTGAGGTGCTGCGATCTACAGCCTGTGTTTTGTGTTGAAAGCTGCAGCAGCTCAGATGTGTGCCCCAATTCGGGGTCGCTTATGAGTCAGCACCCTTCTGCTGTGTCAAGTAAGATTAAGAGAGAAAAATCACTGCCTTGCCCTTGCTGGTATGAGCAGAGGTGGTAGTACAATAATTTTTTTTCAGTAATGAAGTATTTGGGCTAAACAGCTAGTTGTTAAATAACTGAGACAGCCGTACCAAATGTAGTTCAGTTCTAGAAGCGTAGGTCAGAACTTTCTCACAGGACAGCAGTTGCCTGAATATTCAAGTATGTGATTTTACTATATCATCCAGAAATTTGTAATTGTCTGAATCTACCAAGCTGCAAGAGGGGCTGCAGTTAGAAAAACTTTGGGATTTGCTGAGTAAAACATGAGTTTATCATAGTATTTGATTTAATTTGAACTTTCACCATGTTTTCTGGGAAACCAATTTAACTGTAATCAAATCACTGTAATGTGATGTTAGCAGGTTCTCTTCAGTTTGGGTTTCTGCTGTCTGGGCTGTATTAAAGCATCATGTTTTTCATAAGTCTCAACATTATTTCTTTGATCCCATCACAAGCTTTTATGAGATTCTGTTCGCATAACTTTTCATCTCTAACATCTGGCTAATGGCCTGATGGGCAAAAGCAGGATTTATATTTACATGGCCTGTACCTTTTTACTGAATTGCAAATCTTGGTCATGAAAGAAACCTTTTTTTGTTGTTTTTTGCTGAATCTGCCACTTTCTCAGTTCCCAGTAGCAGTTATCTGTGTTGCTGTATGAATAGAAATATTTCACCATGCTATTGTGACCAGCGCGCAAGTTCCTTGCTATTATTCCTTATTTTGTGAAGCAGGATACTCTCCTATTGTTAACCCTCCTTCCCTCACCCCTCCCTATTTTTCAAGCCTGTTCCCCCAAAAGCCTCTCTTGTGTTAGAGGTTTGTTACTACACTTACCTGGCTAAGCCGCTTGAAATTGTAGTACATTGAGAAGTCTGGCTTGCTTTATCCAACCATGGGATGTTCGGATGGAAGCATATGGATGGATGCATGCACACAGCTTTTAAAATAATCAGGCCGATTGCTGGAATTAAGAAGGAATATGCGTTCTTGAACCTTGCTGGCTACCCTGCGGTGAGAGCACTCTGGGTGATGACGATTCTGTCAGTTAGTGCCAGTTTAAGCCAAGAGTTTAACTCAGTGGGCTGCTGTATGGCAGTGGTAGGGCATGTGATCCTTGAAAATTCAGTACTGATTTAAGAAAAGTGATGTTTTATGCAGGTTCTGTCAATATAGTTAACACAACTTTGTTGTCAGGGCGAGATCACAAGGGAAATGCTGTAGATGGAGCATGCTTGGCTTTGCACAGTGGTGTTACCCGTGGTGACTTCAGGCTCGCTGTCTACACGGATTCACTAGCGCTTCTAGGTACTTCTGGGCTTTTGAAATACCTTTACCGCTTTTAGCACTTTCTGTCCGCTGTTGGGAAGTTGGGTGTTGGTTGTGTGCCACCTTGGGGGGCAAGAGAAGCAATCACGCGTGCAAACACATCGTATTTACGGGCTGTGTAACAGTCAAGCTGTAAACTAGCTATACAGTGACAGAAGATTAAGTCTGCAGGTCTTCAGTCTCCTAGGTTATTAGAAGAATGAGAGTTATTTTAATCAGTTCATCACTAGGAAGTTCGTGGGCACGTTCTGACTCCTGTTGCTTTTTGTGTTTTGGACTTTTTTAAAAAGGGAAAAAGACACACGATAATTTTTGCTGGGTATCTCCTATCTGCTTTAAATTTAGAGGCTTATAATCCTGTCCCATTCATTGCACAAAACAAATCCTGATGCACCCTCCTAGCCTGCCTACACACGTCAGTATTAAGAACATGGGACAGGCAGGGACCACGTGGGTCATTGGGTCCAGTCCCTGGTAAACCCAGGCAAGAAGCAGGAATTGAGAATGGCCTGCAATTACCTGCCCCGTGTGCTAATCTGCCTGTAACAAACACAACGCTGCCAGTCTTTAAACTGTCGGAGAGAATAGGTGCTGGAGCAGTGTCCAAGACTTCTGCCATACTTGGGAAGTGTGATATCCAGAGAGTGTTAAGAAATATGTGCCCCAGTCTCTGGAGGAAGACAGAAAAAGGTCTATTGGTACACAGCAACCGGACAAAGGGAAAGAACTTGCTCGTGCACCCAAATTTAGCAATCAGGTTAACCCTTGGTGTGCTACCGAGAGTAGGACCGTTTCAGTCAGACGAGTGAGACGAGGTCAGGCCTTTAGAAATATCAGTAGTGCCTCAGGTTCTGCCTCGAGATGAGGCTGACCTTCAGAGCATTAGGAAAAAATCCTTGTAAGCAAGTCGTGTATTGCAAAGAGCGTATAAACGTGTGTAAATAAAGATTTAGCTGAAATGCATGCGTTTTTGTAGTAAAAGTGAGCTTTTTGTAGTCTTGTTCTTTTGGGAAAGAAGAATAAAGGAGTGAAGCTGTGGTGGTGAAAGCATACCCTTTATGCTGATATCAAGATTAATGTGAATTATAAGAAAGAAAACCTGATGTCAATTAAAACTGCTCTTGCAGCAAAGCCGCTCTGTCATCTTATTTATGTCTTCCTTGTGGAGTAAGTTGATCTCAGGAAAGGAAATGTATACTTGCAGGAGACAAATTAACTAGGAAGCTGATGGATATTTGTTGTTTAGAGGCTCTCAGGTCATGTATTCTGGATGAGATATCTTGTAGGAATGGGAGAGAAGAATGGGAAATAGAATGGTGTCCAAAAGGGACAGATAATCAAGGTGTTTCCATGTTCTGTGGAGATTTGAAGTGTATGTGTACTATTTACCTTTCAAATTTAAAAAGCATGGAGTGTCGGTTTAGAAACAAAGCATTCTTTTGACAAATGACTGCTGGGGTTTTCCTCAAAATGTTAGGGTCAGAGTTGCTGGCCTACCTTTTAGAAAATGTGGTTTTCAGTATGTCAAAGTCACCTGAAGGTTATCAGGGGTTTTTGAGATATTTTCCTGGACAGATTTCTGTGTGTATGGGGTGGAAAATGTATGAATTTCTATCTTGTCATGTTTGGCAAGATGGAACAAGGACACTGTTACTTTCGGTGAACCTGGCAGATGTGCAAGTTGGCGGACTTACTTTAAAAAAAAAAACACCCAACCTACCTTTTCAAAGGATTGGACATAAACAGATCTCAGTGCTTGGGCATCTATTAGTGCACTGTGTGGGAATGAGAATCAATCATAGTATGACCAGTTCCTTTTTTGTCATCTTTCCATCTTCTTTCATCCCTTCTGCTTTCTTACTGTCAAGGCCACGAGGATAAGAATATTTTGATATGGATAAACAACCCTGAATTCCATGGGTTCAATGCCTTGTTTTCAGCATTGGCTGGCTTGCAAACAATTTCCAAAGTAAACTTTCTTCTTTTTCTTGTGTAATAGTCATTAATTTAACATGAAAAGTAATGAGTTTTCTTACCTTCCAGAATTAGACAAACCTAAAAATCTACACTATTGTCGTGAAATGGATACCTCATATTTTTTTATATAAAGTAGAATAGCAGCTGTGGCTTTTGCGATGATGGTGCACGCCATAATTGGTGGAATTCAGTATTTTTGGGTCTTGGTTGACACACCTTCAAGTTGTTTGAATCCTGTCTATTCTCTCATCATACCTACTATTTGAATTCCAGAGCAAAGGTAGTTGTCAAGGTTTTACTGGAATACAAGCCTTTCCTGGTTTGGAATTCCATCTCCTTTTTTTTTTTTTCCTCCCCCTGCTCTGTGCTGGAGTCCTGGTCCCATGGTATAATCTAGTCATTTTTACTCGTGATTAAGTATTAAGGTATGAATTCTGAAAATGTGAACAATTGCTACCTCTGCTAATGGAGTCTAACGTGTTGGCTATACTGCCGTGTCAGATGAAGACAGCTCTTGTAAAGGCTGAGTTTTCTCTTGCTCTTACAGAACTGACATTCAGAGCTTTCCTTCTGCAGACGGGGATTGGTGCTACCGGAAAGTTTGGTCTTCTGGGAGCTGGGTGTGTGACTCCCGTTTCGCTGATGGGATGGGTCACTGTGCTGTAAGGTGTGCTTGCCTGCCTAGCTGGGGAGCCAACGGTCCCGTTCCCGACTGGTGAGGGTGTTGACTCCGAATGTCCGAGTCTGTCAGCTGGTGTCTGAGCAGAAACTGCAGCCAAGAGATTTTGAGGAAATGTTGCTTGCTGAAGGCTGCAGAAGTTATTCCTGAATTCTTCATGTTTTTAACAGATGTAGCCAGGGATTTTCCTCTATTTCTGTGCTGTGTTTTTCTGTGTTGGTTTGCTTACTTGCCTAGAAGTATTTGTGGTGTTAATATTTGTCCTGGGATAAGGGGGGATATGAAAGGCATCATACATTTTTGTAACAGAGAGTCTCCAGAGGTCAAGAAAACTTCTTGTTAATGAATCTTCTGTTTTCTGTCGGCTGTAGCCAGGAATGTTTATTGAAAACCGCCACATCTTTTGACAGGACCAGTGTACCTATATTCCTGCCCTCCCTCGCTTCATAAGCACCTTGGAAGTAAAACTGCCAGAAGTTGTGCAGGTTGCATGTTACTGTTCTGTCAGCGTGCTGGTTCTGATGCAGGACTTCCAGCTTTCGTGCTGCTTTGGATTTCCATTTTCATCGGTTTATGGTACTGGATATCACTGAACCTGTTGGAGTGATAGCTGCTTTGCTGTTTTGAAGGAGGCTCGATTCTCCATTGCTTTTCACTAGTTATGACTAGGCTCTCGTAATGAAATGGATTCAGTTTAGTTGCCAGAAGTTGCACTGTAGTACGTTTAAATGTTTACTTTCAGATTATAAACTTTTTTTTCACATTTCATGGTGTCTGAGTGTTTTTGAACAGTTACCTGTGATCTTACAAGATGTTTGTCTTGGCTGGCACTTCAGGATGTGCTGTTAACTGTCTTATCATTTTCATACAGAAAATGTGTTCATAACTGTCCTTTTCCCACATTTTTTCCAAATACAGTGTTGTGTAATTCTCATCTATTCATTTTATGCTTCTGATAGTCCATCTTTCAAGCTTTTTCCTAATCACTAGATAGGTTTTTCAGCTAATACTAAAGCAGGTTGATTGTATGTCTCTGTACTTGCAAAGCTGCTGCGCCAATCTCGAGAATTCGGTGTGAAGTTTTTACTTTGGCAGATGTTGATGTTTTCGGATTTTTTTTTATGTGACTTGCAGACAGGATGATTTTTGAAAGTTTTTGCTAGTGAACAAGAGAGTTTTGTTTCACAAGTGTGAAGGTGTGCAAGCTACATTGCGGAAAAATGGTTTAGCGCAGGCTTCGGCGTTGATTTTCTGTGTAGGGTTTTGTTTTTTTTTTTTTAATGCTTGAAGGTTATATTCTCTTTGTAGTCTTCGGTAAGGGTTCCTGTATTGGCAGAAAGGACCAAAGGCTTATGAAATCTACAGGAGAGTTTGCAAAGGAAAAATGGTCAATACATTTCATGTCACAGTTGGACAGCGTTCCTTGTGGTTACCGCCATCCTGTAAGGCTGAGGGATGATTTTACTTGTCACTAAATTTAGGGTCACAGCAGAGGAAGAAAAAAGAAACAATGCTGCATTTTGGCATCATGGAACATAGGATAGGTTCCCTGGAAGGAGGATCTGGGGAACTACAGGCCTGTGAGCCTGACTTCGGTGCTGGGGAAGGTTATGCAGCAGATCCCGTTGCGTGCTATCATGCGACACATAGAGGACAACCAGGCGATGAGGCCCAGTCAGCATGGGTTTATGAAAGGCAGGTTCTGCTTGACGAACCTGATCTTCTGTGACCAAATGACCCACTTAGTGGATGAAGCAAATGCTGTAGAAGTGTTTACATGGGCTTTAGCAAACCCTCTGATGGTTTTCCACAGCATTTTCCTAGAGAAACTGGTTGCTCATGGCCTGGAGGGGTGTACTCTTCGCTGAGTAAAAAACTGTCTGGATGCTGGGGCCCAAAGAGTTGTGGTGAATGGAGTTAAATCCAGCTGGCAGCCGGTCACACGTGGGGTTCTGCAGGGCTCGGTGTTGG
>NW_010269190.1:7149-27974 GCF_000690775.1 Eurypyga helias
TTGAGGCCACAACACCCCCCGGCAGTGTTACAGGCCTGGGGACGAGTGGCTGGAAAGCTGTCAGGCAGAAAAGGACCTGGGGGTGTTGGTTGACGCCAGGTGAATTTGAGCCAGCAATGTGCCCAGGTGGCCAAGGCGGCCAATGGCATCCTGACCTGCGTCAGGAACAGTTTGGCCAGCAGGACCAGAGCCTGTAGTGTTAGCGAAAACATGGGAAAAGCCATTCTGTGAGTTTAAATGCCACTTTTCCATTTTCAGGATGATTAACTCGTTAGAAATGATGTAAAACTTTTTGTGTGCTTCTTGTGTGTTGCTTTTTGTTGCCACTTTACCAGGTGATACTTCTACGGGCAACAGTAATGTACTTCTACCCAACATTTAAACCTAACGTTTGAGGGGAGAAGTGCTTTAACTAGAAAGTACAGAATAAAACATGTCTAATCTTCTGGCTGTAGTTAAACTAGTTTAAAGCTGTTGAGTGAATGCGTGTTTGCGCTGATTTACTTGTGGTGACGTTCTAGCCAGTGAATTACATGCTGTGATTTGGATTAATTTTCAAGACAGTCCTCACGAACGCAAGCTCTCCGTTGAATGTCCTATTTGTGTTGTCTAAGAAATCATATCTGGCTTGTTTTGAGCGCTCAGCTGGGGTCACAGCAGCATTTTTAGCATGTTAATATCTCAAACAGTGAGATTAGGCTGAAATCGCTTTTATGTTTGGAAGAAGTGTTTTTCTTCCCGATCTGGGGCACAGTGTCCTGCTTATTGAAGCAACTCCAGTTGTAGACTCTGTCACACAGTTTATATTTCTGTACTCTTGCATAAGGATATATAGCTGAAATAGAAGAAATGTCTTACTGTAATTTCTATTAAAAAAAATCTGTAGGTGGTATTTTGGTAGCTAACTTCAATTATTAATGCCGCTGGCTATCTTTCCTTGGCCTCTTTTCCTTTACATAGGTGTTTAAAACACTCCATAGCAATATTGTTGCTACTTTTGGTTGTCATTTAAAAAAAAGAGAAACTGAGAGTGAATGCTTGAACTTCTCAAGGACTGCTTACAACACAGTATCAGCTCCCCTGAGCTTTGTACAATTACTTAGTGTATCTTCTGTGAAATAACGTGAAAATGAAAAAATGCTGGCTTACTCTGATCTTGTTTTCCATTTAAAACTTAGGGTTAAACTGAAGATTTTAAAACTTTCTTGTTGTATTTTTTCCTGTACTAACTCGTTTTTGAAAGGAAGAGCAATGTATCTGTTCTTCATCAAGCTTTTACTTCTTTTTTCTTTCTACCCTTATCCAGTATTTTTTGCAATATTACTTTTTGGTTTTTTCCTCTTCCACTCACTTTTACTATTTCTACAGTTCCTTTGTAAGTGTAGTTCTCTTTTAAACCTAATCTTTCATCTGCTTGCCCAATTACTATCTCACAAACACGTCATAGGTTTTGGAAAAAATGATTCCTAATATCTGGCAGACCTGACTGCCGAGCAGAAGGTGAGGCTAAATGAAAGCTGGCGTGAAGGGACAGATGCTGGGGTACATAAGGTGCTGCTGCTCTTTGGATGCTATCTGGTGTTCTTCCATTAATGGGGAGAGGTTAGACCAGGAGTGTTTCAGTGTTCTAGTTTCGATCTTACTTGAGCCCAACAGTGACTTGAAATAGTTTACACTGGGAAAAAAAAAGAAAAAAAAGTGAGAACTATCTAGTGGGAGTAGTTTTACAGTGCAGTAGTTCAGTCACAAGAGGGGATTTCTACTAGCAATTGTAGAACGTCATGATGTTACAGTGCAAAAATAAGGAATTTTATTGCTTATCCTACCAAGTCCCTGTTTAAAGAAAAAACAGAGGGGAGGAGAAACTGCAACGTGATGATGTCATACCGTTCTGTGTTTTAAGAGGTCCTTTCTGTTGGAATGGTATTATTTAATGGAACTAATCTGAGCTGATTAATGAGAAGTATATTTTGACTGAAGTCTTTGCTTAATGTGAACAAAGATTTAAGTCGTGTTTAGGAGTGAATCCCAGATCAAGAGAGAATAAGTGAATGGAAGAGTTTTCAGTGTGGATGTGATTCTCTTGTTCCTCTTAACCTCATTGTTCCCACTGCGGTGTGATTGCTGTTCTTTTGGAGTTGCATCTATACTTGCTTAAGCATTGTGGTCAGTAATGATGTCATGGTTCTTAGTTTTGGTCCTGACTCTTGAGTTTGAAGGAAGGCTGTCAGCAACACTGAAGGGACCTGCTAGTTGAGATCATGATCAGAATCATTTCAGTCCATCCTACCTTTCTATTTGCAGGATTATTTTCACAGCAACAGGATTTAGAAACTGTGTCCTATGGAAGCTAGCAGTGCTTGAAGGAAAAAGTACTATTGAATGGGCTCTAAATTTTGATTGTCTCCCTTACTCAGAAAGGTAACAGGTAAAGAATTAAGGCCAGTTAGAAACAGGAGAAAAGAGTTAGACTACTTCTGTAGAGTTCAGGACATGATCAACACAATTATGTCTTGAAGATTGATGGGCTCTCTTTTTTCTCCTCTCTCTTCTTACTGTGATAATATAAAATAGAAAAGCAAGAATTGAAGATCCTTTTTGACTTTAAATATTGGAGTTTAAATAAAAGATTGCTTTTTTATGTGGGGGAATTGAAAAGGTACTGGAGAAGTGTAACAGTGGTAGAATACTCTTTGTTCTAATGTGGGACAAAATATTTTGTGATAAACTAGGTGTTTAATATGTTATTTTTCTTGATACAGCTTTTAATATGTTATTTTTCTTGATACAGATATGTTCCTGAGCATTGTGAACACATGACTTCAAAGATGGACAACTGGGTCTGTTATAAGTTGTGATTGGCCTTAAGCTGACTTAAAAGTGTTGAAGAACTTCACAGAATTTCTCTCATTCCTGATTTTATGCCTATCTAATTGCCTCACATCACCAGCTTAATCATGTACGGAAGTGCTCGGTCAGTTGGGAAGGTTGAGCCAAGCAACCAGAGTCCAGGGCGTTCACCAAGGCTGCCACGGTCACCACGCTTAGGCCACCGACGAACCAACAGCACCGGAGGCAGTTCTGGGAGCAGTACTGCGGGTGGCAGTGGGAAAACCCTTTCGATGGAAAATATTCAGTCCTTAAATGCTGCCTATGCTACGTCTGGTCCTATGTATCTAAGTGACCATGAGAACGTGGGTGCGGACACCCCAAAAAGCACCATGACTTTGGGCCGATCCGGGGGGCGGCTGCCTTACGGTGTTAGGATGACTGCAATGGGCAGCAGCCCTAACATTGCCAGTAGTGGAGTTGCCAGTGATACTATTGCATTTGGAGAGCACCATCTCCCTCCGGTGAGTATGGCATCCACTGTGCCTCACTCGCTGCGCCAGGCCAGGGATAACACGATCATGGATCTGCAGACACAACTCAAAGAAGTGTTAAGGGAAAACGATCTGCTTCGCAAGGATGTGGAGGTGAAAGAAAGCAAGCTGAGTTCTTCCATGAACAGCATCAAGACCTTCTGGAGTCCCGAGCTAAAAAAGGAGAGAGCTCTGAGGAAAGATGAAGCTTCAAAAATCACCATTTGGAAGGAGCAATATAGAGTTTTGCAAGAAGAAAACCAGGTTTGTCATCTAATGTCACTGTTGTGTTGGTGCAGCACCACGATTAAATGAGTTTAATAAACTTGCATGTCACATTTAAGCAGCTAAATTATATTGGTGCTTTTCCCAGGTAATCGGTATGAATAAGAGATGTTTTCAACTTACAAGCCTCTTCTTCAGTGTTTCTTGTCAGACTTGTAAGCCACCTCTTGAGTGTTATTTCTCCTTGTGTGTCATGTGGGGTCTCTTTTTCCCTAGGCCTGATGCTAACCACACAGTTTCCTTTTGGAAGTATTTTACCCCGTTCATAATTAATGTTTCTGTAGTGCTTACGACTTGAAGCAGTCTCTGAGGTGCAGAATGTACAAACTGCTGACCCCAAATACCACTGAACTGTTGCTGGAAGCTGACAGATTGCTGGTAAAACAAAGTTCACGTTACACTGGTCTTATTTTAGAGTTCCAGTTACAACCTCCAGACCTGCAGTTTTCACAAACAAATATAAATTGTCTTCTTGGCTACATTTAAGTAACACTGTTTAATACCTGCTCATCTATTCTTTTGTCCTAAGCTGTGCGTATCTTGTTATGCAGCTATCATAAAGCACCCTGCATGTTTTGTGTAGTGGTCTGGCTAGTTAGAGAAGAGGCAGAACAGTCTTGGGCATTTAGTTCTTTGGTCTACTTCTTCTTAGAAGCATCCCTAAATTAGAATAAAGCTGAGAGGTTGATTAAAATTGAGGTCTATTTTGTAGTCAGCTCTACTTATTAAAAGCTCTTTTAAAATTTTCCCACCTAGACCTTCTTGCTAGCGTAATCCTGAAGTAAGTACTTGTCTTTGGGTTAGCGTCCTCCTGTTTAGTTCTTTCTGGCCAAATGTGAGTTAGGCACCTCTCTGGACTCTCAGGTAAGAAACCTCCCAATCTTACGGAAAACAGGCCCAGGATCTGACTCCAAAAGTTTCCTGAAATGTAAATCAGCTTTCACCATGACAAAATTACTTTCCCTCTTGAGTTTTTTAAATATCCAAAGAAGTTTAATGAAATAGTTTCCATGTTTCAAGTGGGATCGTGTTCTTGAACCTCATAAGGTATACCCGCTATTTTAGGCAGCGCTTTTTTAAAGATTTACTTTAGAAGGTGGAGGGGAAAAAAAGTGGTGCTGGTAGTACGTGCCATGTTACACTCTAAGGTGACCTGTCTTAAATAGTAGATTCCTTTTGGTTTGTGGTTATCTGCTACGCTGAAGCTGTCTGAGATTTTCTCTTCACTTTTTAAAGTAGAAAGCACGTTGCTTTTCCTGAGTTAATATGAAATAATGAACCTGCCCTGTGGTTTTCTGGCTGTATTCTTATCGAGTGGCAAGTGTCACAACACAGGATTTGTTAATGTGTGTGACATCTCGTATTCACTTTCGTACATCATCTTGGAGTGAAGAGAACCTGAATTGTTGTAATTACAAAAGTAGGGTTTCCTTAGAAGGAGTAATCCAGTGAAAATTTTAGTTATAGTGGTACAGTACAATGAATACATGGAATACATCCACCCAGCTTTCTGATGTTCTTTGTATTTCAGCTGCAGGTAAGTATTACAATTTTCAAATTCTTTTCATTTTTAAGTTTTGTTTTCATATTGAAGAGAATGTCTTGGAATATAATAACCTTTTTCCTGACATCAGTTTTGACATCTGAGGGTGCTGTGGAAATCTTGCAAGAAAAATGCAATGAATGGTTGGTTTAGAATGGATTAAGCGGTTACGAAACCATGTGCAGCTTGGATTCGACAGTGGTTCCTCTATCTGAGGTTTTTTTTTTTTCCCCCTTGTCTTTCCTTTATCCCCTAATTAAACATTAAAAGATATTTCCAGGCTGCTGTTCTCTAGGCAATCACTATAATTACTACCACACTGGTAGGACTATATAACTTTGGTCCAAAAAAAGAAGGGTGCAATTTAAAAGCAAAGGGGTATTATTGCAATGAGATGTAAAAACTAAGAATGCTAATTAATAGATTATAGTTAGCTAACAGTGTGTGCTAATTAAACTGAATTCATTATGTCTCCTATAGCCTTTTGGAGTTGGTCACTTCAGCCCTTTATAAGGAAGATCAGTTTAATAGGATTTACTGTAATTAAACAGACTTCTCTGTTTAGACACTGAACAAGGGATTTCTCTGGTCTATTGGGGGACCAGAAAAATCTCTTCATTACCCCTCAATACGAATTGCAGTATAATTGCAGGAACTGGTGTTTTTAGCCCTCGATACGACTATTTCAGCACATCACTTTAATAAAAGACTTCTCGTGTGGGCAGAGCTTCTGCTTTATATTAAGTTTGGCTAAGGCCAAATGCATTGTTAAAAATTAACTCAGCTGCTGGAGCCAAGATGCTGGCTGACTCATGCCATTATCTGATAGTCATCTCAATCTCTTTGCTGTGATCTTGGCTCTTTATTCCTCTACTCACACTTGATTGTCCTGGATCTGCTGTTTTTGTCACCTCAGCCTTGAATGATTGAATTGCCTCTTGGTTTTGGAAGTCGCTAAAAATACATGAAAATGTGAGCTCTGGCTGTTAGCTATCTCAGCTTCCTGTGAAAAATGCACCCCTGCCTTTGGGTTTTCTTTCCCCTTTTTCAGGAACATGTGCAAGTAAATCACAATTAGTGATGTGTTGTTTACTGATTTCCAAGTAATTTTCTAGATTCAGTAAAGGTCAAGGAATGAATAGGGATGTTAAAGAGCACGCTCCCTGTCCTGAGGCAGTCACATCTCTGTGGTTGTCCTCTGACAGCAGGAGGTAGCAGGGTTATCTTGGATATGAGACTGTCATGTGCATGTACCTACGTGGTTCTCACTTGGGTTGAGAGTGTTTTAGTCTTGCTCAGTTGCAGAAAACACAATGGTTTTCAGTGCAATGTGGATTAGTTAACCAATTATGCTTTGAAATAAGCCAAAAGGAGAGTGTAAATGATTTCTCAAAGGTTAACAAACCCATGCATATCCAAGGAGGAACTGAGAGAGCCAATAAACAGGAGCTATTTTTGGCATGGTATCACTCTCCCCAGCATGCTTTAGTAGGACCTGTATTTTTCTGAGTTGAAAAATACTTTTTTCCAGTTTAGGTTTAGGAAACCTCTTGACCAAAAGCCAGAAGAGGGAAGGAGAGACAGTGAGTATTTTTTTTGCATTCTGATAGAAATAATTTCCCTAAAAAGGTGACCATGGTGGACTGTGTGGAACTCGAGAAGAAAGGCACTCCTCTCAGTTGAAACTTGCTTATAACACAGTTATTGTCCCTTAAAGTATGTAGTGCAGTGCAAACTGGATGTATGATGCTCTGCATTGAAATTTCCCACATTTGACTGATCTACATTTAAGACCTGATTTATATTTCAGCTGAAATAATGTGGTACTGCTGAAAACACCTTTTAACTTTGATATATCTCTGTGGTCTTTTTGTGGTTAGAGGCCTTGAATGTCTGAGTGAGAGAGTTTAACAAGAAAGTATTTCTGAAAGGAATTTTACTTTGCTTGGGGTAAGCGCTTGAAGAACATTCTGCTTTATAGTGATGGAGAAGTGTCGTGGGCGTAAGCCAGCATTTCATCGGTGTTCTTGTCCGGACTTCTGTAATTGCATTCTCACAGCCAGAAGTAGTCTGCACTTAACAGTAGCTTGGAACGAGCATCTCGCTTTTAAAAATACAGTTGTCCATGTTTTGGCCTCTTAAATACACTGAGTGCTGTTGTGAGGCCATCTGAGCTTCTATTGAGTATATTCTTCTGAAAATGAGGTTAATTTTCACTTCTCCATTGACTTAATTTTTGGGGTTTTAATTAAAAAAAAAAAAAGTTTGTCTTAGTACTGTGTCATTCTAATATTATTACCATTCCTGAGTTGTTTATTGATGGAAAGCTAGACCTTCTCCCATCATGTGCAGTATGCAGTTCATTGGCATTACCTAAAGGCATTATCTGAATCCCACGGTATTACACTTAAATAATTCTTTCAGTGTCAGATGTCTGTTGGCTCTCTAGAATGCTGCCGGCTTTAAGGTTCCCTCTGTCTTTACCCAGTCGGAGCATGAAATTACAGCTTAATTCTCTTCCAGAATAACTCAAAACCATCTCCTCAACAGTGCTTGATATCAGAGGCATTTATCAAGTTGCAGCACTTTGTAGTGATTTCAAAAATTGTCATATAATCACCCAAGAGACAGGCCTTCTGTGTTCTGACTTTATGCAATTCTGTAAGGTAATAAAATTAGACTTTTGGTGCTTATCTAGGTTTCCCAATGTTCTTTTTCTCCCATGTTTCTTATTGAAGTAGAATCTAATCCCTTGAGTTGCTTTGACCTGTAGCGTAGGCAGCATGACTGGTCCCTGTTTGAGCCATTACAAAACATATATGGGGAAAACTACCAACTTAAATGCAGCTTGTAATAAAATGGGTGATATCAGTGGTACTGTTATACTTAATAGTTTAACTGTACTTTTTGCCGTTAAGCTAGGGAAGGGATTTCTTTAACTTCTAGTCCCCCTTAGAGCAGACTCATTCTGCGATCATTCTTGGGCCGCTGTGTATGGAAACTGTTCAGACATTACACTCCTGACTAGGGTTGCAGTGTTATTCTGCCATTCAGTATGTATATTCCTGAAAAACCTTGTCTGAGTTACTGTATTTCTCTAGAAGCCATTGTCTCTTTTGGCTTTTTTGTAATTCTGGAGTTGGAGTTAGTAATTTTTACCCTCAGTGTTCTTACTTTGTAAAGTATGAGCTAGGTGTCTTGGAACTGTACGGCTCCAGTGTGGAACAGACCAGACCTCCTATGCTCGCTCAGTGAACGGTCGAACAGTGATGGATGACAGCAGTAGCACAGAGGCACTCCTGCATTATAGTTCGTTTTAGCAGAGGTCTTGTGCTGTTACTAGAGCTTTCTAATGCCAAATCTAGTATTCTCATGTGTCTGTCTTACTCTGTGTGGTATTGATTTCAGTAGAAAGGAGAAGAGCACTTTTGATGGCACTGCCCGTCCATAGAAAAAAGGATTGATGTTAATTGATTGATTATGTTGTACCAATAACATGTATCACAGTCTTTGTGTATGCCTCCAAGGCCAAAAATTGAAACAGAGCTTTTCTTAAACTCCCTTCAGTGTGGTGATACTAGAAAGCCTCACGTCTTCAAGACGGTACAACAGAGTGGGCCTCCATGACAAAACGGGTAGTTGGAAAGAGTATTTTTTTTTTCAGCACAGTACCTATCTAAGGTCCTGTTCTAACAGTCTGTAGAGTGCTTAGGACATGAGTTAGAGAGAAACATTTTGTGTTTAGGACAATATATATGTGTATATTCTGAGATAAGAGCTAGACACCAAAAGAGTTTAGAGGAGAGATTTCTGAAAGTGATAACTGTGTTGGATAACTCGTCAAGAGCAGTCATGCCAGCTGTCTGAATTAGGAACTGAAGAAAGAAACATTGTGAAATGCCACTTTAGCCTCAGCTGGCAGGAAAAGGAAAAGAGAAGGAACTAACTTGGTAGTGCTCTAGATATTCCAGTGTGCAACTCCTTTGAAAGAATTAATTTTGTATCTACACTTGTGTTCAGTGAACACAATAAAATACCAGTGTTTTTGGTAATAGTGATTTGTGGTGATTGAGCTCCTCAACAGAAATCAGATTACAATGACTTGTCAGCAGGTAGGTGGTGTTATTTGGGATTACACTTTTTTTTTTTTCTTTTCCCCCTGCTGGATAATGCTTTGTAGTTTTTCTGTATAATTTCTGGCATAATCTCATGAACAGAGGAAAAAATGACTGCATCTGCTAAATGTAGTGGATCATAATTGTATCTCCATTTTTTCTCAGGAGATATCAATCACTAGACCTTTAAAGGGAAGTCTGTTCAGCAAAACTTAGTTTCATAACCCACAAAGTCACAAAGTATATTTTTACATAGTATTTGGAGATTCATCTTGCATTCTCTCCGAAAAACCAGCATCACCTTTTGTAGTGGAGAAAAATGCAAAATACTACCAAATGTAGTTAGTTTCCTTCTGTGTTGGTACCAGTCATTGTATCTGAATGATTTGCTTAGAGCTTACTCTAACTTGGACTGTGAAGCAGAAATGGAGTTTCTTGGTTACATTAGCAGCCTTGAGAAGCAGGTAGCAATGATGAGTTTTTGTAGAGCTCCGTTCTAACTTAGAGATCATAGTAAATCACCAGAAATACCCTTGAACTTGTGATCTTCTTCTTACTATTGAAATGCTTTGCAACTCAACCATGCCCTGTTGTTTTAGTGTTACTTTTGCTTCTGAAGAATATTAAATAGTCTGTTTTCCTTTATTTATCCTGAGGGAACTATATATTTTTTTCTATTTATAACCTTTGACTAAACACCAAAAACTGTAATGATTGGGAAAATTTGGGACAAATCAATGTACATCATGTTTTTCAATTGCAGAGTCAGTATTTCCATTTAAACCATAAAGAAAAGAAAGAATCTGTGGAAGGATTAATTATCAAAATCTATATCAATATTTGAGGAGTTCTCATGGTAATTTGAATTTTTGTCAGTTGACCTCAGTTAAGACAGTATTCTTATGTTTTCACCCTAGGAAGAGACTGGATTCTTTAATCAAACAAGCAAACAAAAACAAGAAGAACAAACAAACAAAACCCCCAAAACAAAACAACCCCAATAATGCACAAAAACACCAACCAAAATAACTTAACAAAAAAAGAAACAAACCCCAAAATCCCAAAAGCATAAGATAGTCTTACTGCATGTGTGCTCATTGAAATGAGCATGATCGGATGCAAAAATACTGGCACAGAACATCATAGAGTGCTTCTAGTTATCATCACATTAGAAATCAGAAGAGTTAAACTTATGTATAACAGTTACAGGAATAAATACCATGTGACTGGCTTCTTCAGTTTAATTTTAGCAACTTCATTTGTGAACTGGAATGCTAAGTAACGTCCTGTCATTGGTAAACTTAAGATTCTGATGGTTTCTGATTAAAACACTTAAAATTCTGGTATTTAAAATGTTTGTTCACCTATATACAAATTTCTAATTTTTTTTTTTAATGTACTGCTACTTTTTCCTGTTGTTATTTAAATGTCTCAAGTGTGTGTGAAGTGGGGTGCTTTTCCTCTTCCCTGGGAAGAGGCTGCTGGTCCAGGATCTCCTTGAAACAGAGAGAAAAAAAGATTTAGTCCTTGCTGGTCTATGCTGGCTGCAGTTCCTGTATGGACTGCTTTTGAAATCTAATGATTGTTGTCACTATTTTGGAAAATAAATACTACAAGCCAGCAAGGGTGAGCACTTATGTGGAGGCAGTTAGATTCTTACAGATTTTGACTCCACAATGTCAAAAGGAATTTGAAGGCAGTATATAGTTTCCTGACTGTCTTGGGCAGTTCATTGCAAGCACACAAAGTAAGACCGGGTCATAGTGGTGATGGCTTCTCTAATCTCATACATAACACAGCGAAAATACACTTTTTATTGGGAGATGGAGAAAGGGATGGAAATCAGCTGTCCAGTAAAAGATCTTTCTTAAGTGCTCTGCAGATAAAGCAGAGAGATGGAAAATAAATTCCACTTTTTTGGAAGGTGCTTTGTTAACACCTGTGGCTGTGTGGTATCTGCATTGTCACCAGGTTCTGTAGTGTGTTTCTATCCATTTCTGTTTCTACAGTGCTACTCTTTCCTGTGTCTTCCCTTCTTTTCCTCCCCCTTCACATCCCTGCCCCAGTGAGCCTTCCCAATTTGGGAAAACAAGCAAGTAATAAATTGTAGTCCAAAATTAACTAAGCCTCACTGGTATCTGTACCAAAGCTAAGTATGGTTGCATTTTTTCCTGACCAACACGTACTGCATCATCATGATGATCCTATGAGCAGCACTTTTCAAGGCGTAGGCACTTCACTAAATGCTCTTGCCATCTAAACACTCACAGATGCCGGCCTTTTACATGAGAAAGTATCCTTGACATTAAGATTTTTGATCCTTCTTGTCAGATGATCAGGTACCAGCTACCTTGGGTTGTTAAATTTTGAGAACAGATGGTCTTCTAATTATATGTTGACATGGATTCCAAAGAATACAGGGCTGTGCATTTCTTCTGATCCTTTGTGTCACTTGTTTCTGAGATTAAAACAAGTCAGCACATGAACTACCAGCATTCAGAGATGAAAATCTTTTTTCTTCGGGTTCTTTGTACAGGATCTGGTTCTTCCATAGTAGTTGATTGCTCCTGGCATTTTAAAAAAAAATAATGTGCAAATCCTACCATTTTCAATGCAACATGATGAGGCTTACGTGCCTTTTTTCCTTACAGGAGTCATGAAATTGTCTGAGTAATGGTCTGGTTTTTCATGGAGTCACGTCCCACATGACAACTACTTCTTTTTGACTGAGGGGAGGGAGAGGTTTTCTGAATATAAATTTGTGTTGTAGCATGTTGTCTTTGAGGACCTGTAAGTGCAAGAATACTCATCTCAGGCTTAACATATTGGTAGGTGTGAGCTATCTTGCACCAGAAAGATGTCCTGACGCTGAAGATAGTGGTGTGTCCTATAGCAGACCTCCTGTCTTGCTGTGAGAAAACAAAGCTGCCATTTTGTTTTATTTTTAATACTCTTGACATAACTGATTAGACTTTCCACGTTATAAGTGGATATCAGTTTTCAGGTGAACAGAAATAAACCGTGAAGCCACAAAATAACTTCAGATATGTAGACCTCTTTTCACTGGACAGGCAAGATACCCACGCAGCCTATTCCAGCATCTGATCTCACAGCTGTAGGCCCCCACGAGGCTTATTCTTTTGGTTATGTCTCTTTTGAGAGATGGAAACATTTAATAGTAAATGTTTGATTTGCTAGAGGATTCAGGGTGTCATAGCAGCACAGGTAAGAAACACCAACCTGCTTGGAGAGTAAAGCTTTGGTGTAGGAGATGCTAATCCTCCGTAATCAATTCAAACCTTGGATGTGATCTAAAGAAGCAGTAGATTGATGAGAAACATTGTCTTTCAGAGTGGTCATACTTCTACAACCTAGGCTAGATCCTTTTAGTGGAGCTAGTTAGTATGATCAATGGTTTCTAGACTGTGTCTGTGCTGAACACTTTCTTGTCAGTGTGCTACCAAATGAAAGTACCTTTTCTGCTTTTCAGGAACTGGAAGGTACATCTCAAGCACCAGTGAGGTTTTTCTCTTCCACATAAGGAATGGTCTTAGCTGCCTTGCAGACTTAAAAAGAGTGAAGGAGTGTGTAGGATAAAATTTGCTCCTATCTCTTTTTAGATTAGGGTTTGTTTCATGAAGTCTGATGGGATGCAGTTGTTTCTGATCCACAAGAGATCCCTTGGTTCACAGTAAGACTTTACTATTGGTCTGGTTTTGGCATCAACTAAAAATGTAGACATGAAGTTCTTGAAAGTATATTTAGCTTCTGTGGCAAGAGGTTTCAGTATTTCTTTGCTGGATGAGAGAATGCCCATGGAGAGGATTGACAGAAGGTTTAGGCTGAGTATTAGTGCTAACAGGTAAAACAGTGAATCCCAGAATAATCCTATAAAAGAGAAATGAGCAGAAAGAACAAGCATAGTAAAGGCTTTTAATTAGGTTCTTAGGACGTGCTGTGCCTTGCGCTGGAGACTTTGGAAGTAACTGCCTTATTTCCCTCGACTGGGTAAATGTGGAGGATGAGATTGTTCAATGATTCATTATTCATCTCTGTTTGATTTATGAGTACAAATGACAGTGTTGCGTTTACTAGGTAAAGCATAGTCAAACACCAAAATTTCAGGGTTTTTCTTATTTGATGTTCGGTAATCCTGATGAGGAAGAAGAGAACAACTTTGGGCAGAGGTAAAAATCTAGATAGTTCCTTGGTCTGACCAAGTATGGCAATCTTTGTGTGTTTTACATTAGTGTGACAAATATATAACAAATATATGTACTATTCTGAAATCTTCCTTTTGTGTGTGCATATGTTAATTTTAACAGATGTGTAGTTCCTTGTGGACATTAATGGTTTATTCAGGAAAGGCCTATGACCACAGGCCACTTTGTTTTGAGGGTAGAGGAATTGCTCAGTCTTTATCAGCCTGTATATCAGTTGGGTCGAGTCAAATTATTCTGTCTATGGAAACTTAGATTTGGAGGACAGTTTTTAAGGCTTTCTCCTTCAGCCACTATCTGATGGGTCAGGTTTGCCCATATGGTTGTGAGCCTGTTAATGTGTAACCATTTTAATTGATCTGTGAGCCTAGTTACTCAAAGAGGAGACCTTTCTAAGGAAGCATAGGTAGACTTTCATATGAGAAAATAAATAATGTGCTGTATATGTGAAATCAACAGCATTTTTTATGGGTGAAGAAAAAGGAAACACACACCCATCTTGTGATCCCCTTTGCAGAGGGTGTTTGGACCTTCTGATCACTTCACCGTGTCTGTGAGGTTCCAAAGAATGGAATTATCGGCAGTAATTTATTTGGGAGGGAAGCCCAAAAAACCTCACCTTGCGATCAAATGAGTTCATCCAAACTTTCCTTAACACTGAATTAATTTTGGTTTGAACTAACAGGTAGTTTTGGGGGTAAGAAAAATTTTCATATGTATGCTTTGGCCATAAAGCTCTCTGCGCACACTTGACCAAACAGTTGAAGTGTGGGCACTACTGTGTGCGCTCAGGGCATGATTTGTAGAAGGGTTTGTAGTTGTGTAACGTGCTGGTGAGATCCTACTAGTAGTTCCACAATTAATCTTTAATAAGTCATTTTAGTTGGAAATTGTATACCTTGTTGTTACAATTACAAAACCCATCTTACTTATTTTGAGCTTTTTTGTTTTAAGTCACTAAATATATTTACAATTTGACTTTAAAATTGGGCTTTGTACTTAACATATAACAGTTGAACTAATTTGGTCATACGGATATTATGTTCTCTTTCCCCCATCACGTACAAATAAGATTCAGACACCAGTGTTTGCCATTTAAAGAAGGATCCAAGTTACCGTTTCTATCCAGGAAAAGCTTCTACTTCTTTTCGCTAAGGCTGGGAATGCATTCAAGACTAGCCTTCTAAAACGGCATACTGTGTTTTCTCAAAGCAGAATCAGTTTAGTGTGTACTTACTCAGAAATTATGCCTCTCCTTTCCATTTGGAAGGCATCAGCTCAAATCTGTATGCCTTTAAGAGGTCTGAGGTCTGTCTCTTTTTTGACTGCGTGAGAATTGTCATTCATTCATATTTCATGTCACTTTTTTGTTAATTAACTGTTTATAGTGTTTCATGCCAGGCTTTAATCAGAAAGACTGGGAACTTGTGGAGGAAATCGTTAATTCACTTTCTTCTGTACTTAATACAGTTGTCTTTGTGAGCTGCTGGATGCTAGACAGTCTTTGAAGGCTGACCTGGAAAAGGTAGCTTTGTGCTTCGCAGGTTGAACTTGTGGGCAGGTTATTTGGTGCAGTAAGACCTGATGGTGGTTGATTCTGGAACCCCTTCATATATGCTGTGTATAATATGGCTGTTAACTCTTGATTAGATTTATTCTGGCCTGTTGAACCAAACATTCCCCTGCACATGAGGTTTTAGGCTATCAGGAGTGATACTCTGTTCACTGATTTCTCCTTTAGGGGTTGAGGTACATGTGGTGTGTGCCTGGAGCAGGGCTTTCGCTTTAGCTTCCTCTGGTTTCTGTCCAGCTCACGCACACCAAAACTATTCTGTGAAACCAACCAACACGTGACAAGTAGGAACTATCTAAGGATCTTCCAAACAGCGCTGCTGCTGCCAAATAAAAGACTCTTGGGGATCTAGTCATGTTTATACAACTCCTAATGCCTGAGCCACTGAAGGAGTTTAAATACTGACGAAATAAACATCTCAGCACTAGGGAAGGTACGTGTTATTTCCATCAATTAATGTATATTTTAAGGTGTTTCCAAACCAGTAGATTGGGTTAGAGATAATGTGATTATTCAAAATCATGCAATCAGTGATTGCTGTAGTTTGAGGTATGGGAGAATTTTTGCCTTCTGTGCTAATCATTAGAAAGCAAAATCACCTCCTGCTTCAAAAACTAATTGGTTATATTAAGTCCTGTGAACTCCTCAGACATGCGTTTGTAAGAGCTCTGTAGCACGCTTGGATTGGGCTTGAAGCAAGACATCTTATATTTTAGTCACCTTTTCTTAAAGGGTGTTGAGCATCACCTGTCCTGCACACATGGCATGTATTTCTCTGTGATTAAGCAGCTCTGTCAGTTAATTTTGCCTGTGAAAGTACTAATTTCTAGTAGTGCACCAATACCAAGAAGGGTCAATATGCCATATAGTGTTGTATATAACTGAAAGGATGAGATGAGGTTTTACTGCTGTGCACTTAGTTTTCTGGACTTCAAATCTGCTCAATTGGAACTTCAGGAGTACAAAAATGCAGAAGTAACATTTTTTTCTATGAAAATGGGTTCTTTTAAATCAATATTTCTATATTTTCACTACCTTTTCATATTAAGGGGGAATATACTATATTTTTCTTAATTTTTTTTTTTAAATTCTTATTGGATTGACAGTGTTTCCACTCCTATTGTTCCATTCAGTTAAGCTTCTGATATTATTCTTTTAATATATGAAAATCAGCATTTTCTACTTTTTTATTAATATTTATGTACATTGCAAACAGAAATGGTGATTAACTTGCAAAACTTTCTACCATTTGAACCATTTCTACTAATCATAGGTTCATAGAATGGTTTGGGTTGGACCTCAAAGATCGTCTAGTTCCAACCGCCCTGCCAGGCACAAGTGATACTTTGCATCCCTTGTACAGTACCTCATAAACCTGAATTACAAGTAACACTGTTAGTACTTCATCAGGTTACAAAATTGCTATTACTGCTATAAACAGATTCAGTTCTCAGTAGAGAATTTCTTCCCTTTTAACCTGTTTTAACACATTCTGAATTAACATCTCAGTTGTTTCCAGAGCTTTTGTCCATCATGTAAGTTTTTCTCTCATCATTAAAGGGCGTTACTAACCGATGCAATGTTAAATCAAGGGAATAGGAGCTTATGTAAAACATGAAGTATAAGGCATTGGAGCTGTGGTGTTATTAGAAGTAAATGATTGGTAGTTGTTAACAGTACTGTCATATACAATACTTAAATTCATAGCTAAAATGGATGTTTTTTGATCCCGAAGTCCTTTATCTCTTAACTTGTGTTCTTCTGGGCTGGTGTCCTCTTCCTTAGGCATGGTTCCTTTCTTTTCCTCCTTCAGCCTTGGGCTGGCTGTTGGGAGATGAGTAGATTAGTTGTTCTTATGTTACTTTCAATGTTGGAATAATTTAAACTGCACAAGTTCCGTTTTGTGCAACAGGTTATGCCCTCAGGCGTACACACATATGTATCCAAGCTACTTCTTTGCATAGCTAACATGGAAACAAGAAGGGCCCAGTTTCTCATGGAGTTCTTACAATACCTCATGTCCAAAGCACAGTTTATGTTGACTTGATAGTTGCAGATGATTTGTGCATCTGCTGAATGGCCAACAGCCACGGCAACAACAGAAGAATGTGGACGTTATAAATAAATTCGACAAACAACACCTGACAGAAACTCTGGAAAAAAGCTGTTGGCTTAACTGTATTTTCCAGCTAATCTCAGTTTTCTGCTCATTCTTGATGCATCTTTAATTTCTGCAATAAAATGCCAGATCCGTTGGGCAGTATCATTAATTACTATCACTGTGTGGCTTTCTCCCCTCTAGTACCCCTCAGTCCCTGCACCAAGTGAGGCACAGTTGGTATTGTGACAATGTGAGCACATATGGTGAATAAAGCAGAATCAATTCAGTATGAATCCACCCAAATATTAGGAAGTTCTGAACTTTGCACATAATTTAATGTAGTTCTTGGATGGTGTTTGCTTTAAATACGCTATATTTCAACTATCATTTGTCTTGCATAAACTTGTCATTATTATCCCCTGTAGCTGGTACTGGCTTTAGTCAGTTGAGTGAATTCTTTGGGTGAACTGTCAGGGAACTGTTCTGGTTAAAGAGTGACTTGGCAGAAAGGCTAATTTTCACATGATTTTGCTCCTTAAACAGCAATGCTGAGGAAAATAAGATTGAAAGATATAACCTTAGAACTGAAAAGATATTTTTATTACTATAAAGCATGTTTTGTAATGAACTCTCTAGAATGAAATCAATCTTACTTATGCTGACACTCATGAATAATTTATTTCCTGCTCAAAATGTCTATTTCCAGAAGAAAGTTTGGACAGAAACAGTAAATGAAGATTGAATTTTCCTTTAAATTTTATAAACTCACTAAAAATATGCTTCAGTTTCTGAAGATTCCCATTGTTGGGCAGGTATTAAGGAAAGGAATAAAGGAAAGGAAAATTTCTCAACTCCTGCTTGTGGAACTGAAGGATTTCTTAAAGAACTTTTAATGTGAAATGTGGACTAGTGTTGATCCCCTAGATTACTCAATTTCTTCAGCCTTCCCACTTGGCTTCCTACATTCTCCCACAGTATGCAAATAGAGAGATAACACATCTGAACAAAATACTGCATCTTTCTGTGCTATCCCAATCTGCACAGGTACTTGAGAAATACTCATAGAATGGTTTGAGTTGGAAGGGACCTGAAAGACCATCTAGTTCCAACCCCCCTGCCATGGGCAGGGACACCTCCCACTAGACCAGGTTGCTCCAAGCCTCATCCAGCCTGGCCTTGAACACTTCCAGGGATGGGGCATCCCCAGCTTCTCTGGGCAACCTGTCCCAGTGCCTCACCACCCTCTGTATGAAGAACTTCTTCCTGATATCCAATCTAAACCTCCCCACTTTCAATTTAAACCCATTACCCCTTGTCCTGTCACTACAGGCCCTTGTAAAAAGTCCCCCCCCAGCTTCCTTGTAGCCCCTTCAGGTACTGGAAGGTGCTATAAGGTCTCCCCGGAGCCTTCTCTTCTCCAGGCTGAACAAGCCCAACTCTCTCAGCCTGTCCCTATAGCAGAGGGGCTCCAGCCCTCGGAGCATCTTCGTGGCCTTGGACGCACTGATGTTGAGGCCTCCACAGCTGGACACAGCACTCCAGTCTCACGAGAGCAGAGTAGAGGGGGAGGATCCCCTCCCTTGGCCCCCTGGTCATGCTTCTTTTGATGTAGCCCAGGATACAGTTGGCTTTCTGGGCTGCAAGTGCCCAGAATACTGTGGGGTGAGTCCTTTTGGGACACAATTTTGTGAATGTCAGTGATAACATGATGCCTGAACACAGTCTGCATGGATTTTTTAAGGATACATCATACCTGACCTCATTGCCTTCTGTGAAAAATATCTGGAACTGTGGATGAGGAGCAGTGGATATTATTTACCTTGCCTTTGGCAGGGCTTTCATTAGTGTCTCCCACAGTATTCTTGTTATTCTAGTTAGAATCCTGTGATGTAAGTGGTTGGGCCACCAGCTGGGTAAAAAGCTGGTTGCATGATCAGTCTTGGAGGATAGTGATTAATGGGTTAATCACACCCAATTGCTTGTAACAAGTTGTGTACTGTTTGACGTCCTTATCAGTGACCTGGCTGGAGGGGATGTGGCCATTCAGATGGCAGATGACACCAAACTAAGGTGAGCCGTTGATAAGCTCAAGGGCAAAGCTGCCATTCAGAGGGACCTAGTGTGCAGGAATGAGCGGACAGGAGGCTTAGGGATTCAACGAGGATGAATAAGAATGAAAAGCCCCTTGGAAGATAAAGGCTAGGGTCTGCAAGAATTTGGGTGGCCTCATGGATCAAAAGTTGAACATGAGCTGGAGGTCAGCCCTGGCACTGGAGAATTTTATTCTGAAGGATTATCTCCTTCAGCTTGGCATTTGTTAAACCACATGTAGAATACCATATCCAGCTCGAGCTGCTTAATACAAGAAAGATATCGATAAGCAAGCGAGTTCCTTAGGTATCAGAGTGTTCTGTGGGCTGAAGCATGGGCCCTGTGAGAAGAGGCTGAGGGAATGGGCCTTGTTTAGCTTGGAGGAGGCTTTGGGGGAACCTAATAGCAACCTTCCCATACTATGAGGTGTTTTTTTGAGAAGAGGGAACCAGGCCCTTTGCAGGCTGTATGGTGGGAGGAAAAGAAACAATGGTCATAAGTAGAAATGAGAGGTTCTCATCGAATGTAAGAGAAACATTGGAGGTTTTCAAGACCTGACTGGATATGGTTCTGAGCGAGTTAATTTAGTATTATAGCTTACTGTGCCTGGAGTAGGGGAGGTTAAACTAGATGAAAACTAGATGACTTCCTGCTGTTCTTTCCAACCTGAATTACTCTATCATATTCTGTTTTGAAACACTTAGTGTATTATATGTGCTTAGATTTCTAAGCCAAGTCATAAATGAGCATGACTTTCTGTACTCATCTTGCTTCGGAAGGGTGTGGGAAGGGGTGCTGTCACTGCCAAGTTGTGTGTTACCGATGGTGCACTACCCTGGGGAGTTTTCAAAGCCTGGCGTCAGTTGTGACATCCCACAAGCATACCAAGAGTCACCAGCATACTTAGGTAAAGAGTAAATGTATTTTCTGCAAGTCTTCTAGATGGGTGCAACAATTGTGCTTAGTTTTATAGACATCTTTGCTTTTAATTTCTGAGTAAAGCTGAGTTGGAACTGATGGAGAAGTGTACGTCTCCCGTCTGGCAGTGCTTTGACATCTATAGTTTTACCTGCGTGAGGTGATAGAGAGAAAAAAGCTTAGAAAAGCTTTAGTGAAGGAAGATACTGTTCTCTGTCACCATCGTTAATGTGAACTAAGTTTCCCAGTCTAAGCCTTGGTAGTAACCCAAGATCTTTTGTTCTTCTGTAGCGACTGAGCTTCCCATGTAAGTTTAGCTGGCAAAGCACTGTATAAAATACAGTGCTACTGAGTGGACTTCCAGAAACCCAAAACATTGCACCCCAGAAGTATGTTGAGTACATTGGCAGTGCCAAGACTGGAACCTGTCTGCTTTTGTTTCCAATGTTACTGGTGTGTTCTTGCTGGACATACCAGTGCTCAGAGCGTATCAGCTGCCCAGGCTTACCAGGTTGACGCAGACTCGCTGCATGTCCATGACTAGGCTGTTCTATTCTGGCCTGATAGTCAGTGGCATCGGTACTCACCTTGTCTGATAAAAGTAAAATGAAAGAGTG
>NW_010269190.1:28005-57282 GCF_000690775.1 Eurypyga helias
TATTGTACTGCTGCTAGCACTATGTTCATTTTCGTCATCAAGCAGGCAGGCTTTCCACGGAGGAGTTGTAGTCCAGATGCTTTAGATCCAGATTGCATATATTTGACAATACTTGCACAAATCCAAGATTATATGTAAAAGAATAACTGTAATCTTTCCAAATCCTAGGACGAGGGCATACATAGTTTTGGTTTGTTATGTCTCCTGTCATTCAGTAGCTTTGATTCTGTTACAGATGTTTTTTAAAATGTTGATTAGTTTCTTCAATAAATGCATTTTTCTCAAATTATTTATAATTTTAATGTTAACACCTATATACAAAATTTTTGTGTTTCAAAGCACTGAACAAATGCTCACGACTGTCATTTATTTTTAAATACGTCTCTGAGGGAGGAAGTTATTATGTTACAGATGGTGCTGGTACATTTAAAATATTAATCAACATGTAGGCATATCTGTATGGGAGTTTGTGGTGAGCCCTATGTTGTCACTTGATCTTTTTTTAACTTCAAGAAGAGCGTTCAGTCTGCATGACAGTTCTGTAGCTGCTCTGCCTTTGGCTCACTGTTCAATTTCAATTCAGGTCAGACCATCTTCATGTTAGCTTTTTCAATAGTCTTGCTGTCCCAAGTTTCCTGAGGGTTTTCTCCAGTCTTGCAGTTTAATTTTTCAGAGCATAGTTAACCATTTTATTTTGATCTACCACTATCTGTTTAACCAATTTATGAAATGATCAAACCTATGATCAGATTTTAAGACTTGATTTTCTTCAACTTTTTTAATGTTGGATATAAGTCTTGTATGCCAGAAAACAAGAGTACAGCTAATTTTTTTAAAATTTTGTAGTAAATTGATTTAGCTGTTATCACTACATCTGCTTTCTAAACGTTAGAAATCTTCTTCAGCATCCCTGAATGCACACAATGCTTCCAAGATGACAGCTTGTCCGACACCACAGCAAATAGCCTTCAGACTTATTCTTGTCTAGATGTTCCAATGTCCTCACCTATTTTCAGCAAGTTTTATTCCCTTATTTTTAATTTCATAACCTTCCCATTTCAGTCTGCCATCCTCATCATGTTTCGCAGTCTGTGGGCAGGGTGGAAGATACAAACTGTGGTTATCTTGTACCAAATGGGATAAACTACACTGACTCTGACATGCCTTTAGGGTCTAATCAGTTTTCTCATTTCATCCTGTACTACTAGAACAAGGATGGTGAAAGAAGCTTTTTTTTCCATGACCTCCTGTGGAGGCCTGACCTCGGTCAGCTGCCAGATGCTCACCAAGCTGCTCTCTTGTTCCCCCTCCTCAGCAGTACAGAAGGGAGAAAATTATAAAATCACAGAACGGTTTGGGTTGGAAGGGACCTCGAAGACCATCCAGTTCCAACCCCCCTGCCATGGGCAGGGACACCTTCCACTAGACCAGGTTGCTCCAAGCCTCATCCAGCCTGGCCTTGAACACTTCCAGGGATGGGGCATCCACAGCTTCTCTGGGCAGCTGGTGCCAGTGCCTCACCACCCTCTCCGGGAAGAACTTCTTCCTGGTATCTAATCTAAATTTACCCTCTTTCAGTTTAAATAAGATGAAAAACCTCATGGTTGAGATAAGGACAGGGAGACTGCTTACCAATTACTGGGAAAAACAGACTTAATTTGGGGAAAATATATTTATTTTTTTGCCAATAAAAAATAGTGGAGGCTGTTGAAACAAGGGCAAAACTAAAAACCCACCTTCCTTCTCCCCTTCTCAACAGTTCAGCTTAGTGAATCTGTTCAAAGAGCCTACTTTCCCCCTTCCCTTTACTACTCAGATCATACTGCTTTTTGACACTGGGGATCTTTTGTTTCTCCTGAGAATTTACTTTTTAATGCCAGCTGTTCTAATGGTGGATACGCTCAGGCTTCGTAGCAGGTTTGTTTAATCCAAGAGATACAATTAATTCTTTCTTTTTCCCCTCTTTTTCTTTTTCTTTTTCCCTCAGTTATAATCCCTGTTTGGGAAAGAGGCTTTTATTTGAAGAAATTAGATCAGTTTTGTAAAGACTTTGCTCAAGAGAGAGTGTACTTTTAAGTATTTGAAGTCAGTGTAGTTTCAGATCCTTCAGCTCTCTACCCCAGAGACATTTCTCTTGAGAAATTAAAATGTCTTTCTCTACAACTGCTCTGAGGAAAAGAGGTATTTATAGTGTTTTCAAATACTGGAAAGAAAATCCCAGATCCTTGTTTTTAGAGGATTGAGTACTTCTCACTTGCATTTCATGTTCATCATGATAAAATTGCTACTCATAGTACAGCCCCTCCGGTGGAAGGGTTGATTCACTCAGCTTGCAGGATGTTTATTCCTGCATAACGATCAAAGTTATGCTCAGGCAATATCTGCAATTACTCACTGTTCCGGATTACCACTTGTCAGTTCCAAGTGTTCTCCAGCCACTCTAGCACCAAATATCTTCACTGGGTTAGCTGAGTTGCCAGCCTGTCTTTGAAGGGGATGATACCCTCGATGGGATGACTTCCTCAAAGGCAAATTGCTGATTACATTCTGCCTTTTGCGTTACCTTGCTATTGTTCTCCAGTTATACATAGACACCACTGCCAACATGTTTTATGTCAACAAACAAAGTGTAGAATCCTAATCTCCCCTGTGGAAGAAGCAATACGTGGAACTAGTGCTTCTGACATTGTATTTAAGTGTCAGACATCTGAAGTCTTGGCAGGTAGAGTGTCTTCACCTGGTGTATATCGTTCTATAAGAAAAGGTCAGTGCCAAATGAAAGACACTGGTGGATATTGACGTTCACACTGATTAACAAGTAAGTGGGCTATCATTCAAAGCTGAAGAGAGATTCATTCACTCACTCATCTGGATCAAGTGGATGATGTGTATGTAGGCATTAGCTTCCCTTTGATCTTGGTTCAGGACCTTAAAACTCTGAGATTTGGAATTGAGGGGTATATGGTATGTTGTACCATATACCACTTCTTGAATAATCTGTGTCTTATTTGCATACCTGTATCCTATCTTGCTATCACGTTTTTGTACTTTGAAATAAATGAGGGGGATAACTGGAAATGTCCGATAACTGGAAGAAGGCAAATATCATGCCCACCTTCAAGGTGGGCAAGAAAGAGGGCATGTGGAATATAGACCAGTTACCATAACCGTAGTCTCTGGGAAGGTTACATAGCAGATTCTTGTGGAAGCACATGAAAGACAAGAGGTGATTGGGAGCTCCTTGCATAGCTTTATCAAGGGCAAATCATGCCTGAGCAATCCAATGAACTCCTGTGTTGAGGTGCCTGGCCTAGTGCATGAAGGGAATGCAGTGGATGTTCACCTGGATTTTAGCGAGGCCTTTGAGGTGGTCTGCCATAGCATCCCTCTTGTCAAATTGGCCAAATATGCAGGAGATAGGCGCACTTGAACGACTGGACTGACAGGCTCAAAGGATGGTTGGCAACAGCAGCACAAAATCTAACTGATGTCTGGTTACTAAGTCTGTTCTTCATGGCCCATCCTTGGGTCAATATTGTTCAGTGTCTATATGAATGACTTGGATAATAGGAAGGAGTACACTTTCTGCAGATTTGTAAATGTCACGTTGTGGGGATCAGATGATATGCCAAAGGGCAGGACTTCTATTTTTTGAGGGACCATAGCAGGCTGGAAAAATGGAATGACAGGAACCTTACAGAGTTCAGTAAAGGCAGGTGCAAAGTCCTACACAAGGAATGATAGAATCTTAGCCATTCAGGCTGGGGTTGACTGGCTACAAACAGCTTTCCGATAAGGGACCTAGAGGTCCTGGAGGACACCAAAGAGAACACGGACCAGCAGTGTGCCGTTGTGGTGAAGGTGGCCAACTGTGTACTATTTTGCATTAGCAGAAGTCTAGTTAGCTGATTAAGGGGAGCGATCCTTCCTTCTGCTCAGCGCTTGAGAGACCACATCTAGAGTACCACAGCAAGTTTTTGGCTTTGCAGTATGTTGTGGTTTAACCCCAGCTGGCAATTAAGGACCACATAGCTGCTTGCTCACTCCCAGCCATGGTGGGATGAGGGGGGAGAATTAGAGTGAAAGTGAGAAAGAAACTTGTGGGTAGAGATAAAAACAGTTTAATAATTAAAATGAATTTTTAAAAAAACATGAAAAAAAAAAAAAAAAAAGCCCCAAAACCAACAAAGAGGAAATTAAAACAGAAGAAAAACATGTGATGCAAATAAAAAAAGTTGCCCACTGTCAACCAACTGATACTCAGTCCCCAAGCAGTATCTGTGTGTGTCCTCCCCTTCCCTGCCAACCTCCACTCCCAGTTTTATTGGTGAGCATGACATCATACAGTATGGGATATCCCCTTGGTCAGTTGGGGTCAGCTGTCCTGCCTGTGTCCCCTCCCAACTCCTTGTGCACCCCCAGCCCACTCGCTGGTGGGGTGGGGTGAGGAGCGGAAAAGGCCTTGAGTCGGGTAAGCACTGCTCAGCAGTAACGAAAACACCCCTGTGTTAGCAACACTGTTTGCAGCAGAAATCCCAAATCCAGCCCCATACTAGCCACTGTGAGAAATTTAACCATCCCAGCCAAAACCAGTACAAGATAGATACTGGTTTTCTGGATTGAGTCTAGCGGGTAGCCAAGATGATTAGGGGATTGAAGCATATGAGGACAGGCTGAAAGAACTGGTTTTGCTTAGCCTGGAGAAAGTAAGGCTTGAGGCATCTCACTGCAGTCTTCAGCTACCTAGTGGGAAGGTGTAAAGAAGGTGAAAGCAGACTTCTCAGTGGTGTGCAGCAGAAGGAGCCATGGTCACAAGTTGCGGGGAGGGAAATTCCGCAGGGACATCATTTTCCCCATTACAGTAATTAAACACTGTGGAGAGCTTTACTAGCATCTCCAGTCTTGGAGATGTTCAGCGCTAGATTGGGTAAGCTGCCAAGCAAACCGATTTCATTGCCCCTGCTTTGAGATAGATGAATTCCAGATGTCCCTTCCTGACTACATTGTTCTCTGGTCCTCCATATCTGTACTGGCAAAATACCTGTGTGTGCTTTCTAGACAGAGTCTGGTAAATCTTGACTTCCAGTTCTGGTGATGTACGAATACCCATGGGTCAGCTGGACGTCAAGACCACTTCTCTCAAAAGAAACTAGTGGTAAACAATACTTTGAGTTTATGTAAAAGTTGAATGTGTCCTTACATTCATAGTAGTCTGTGTAACCTTTAAACAAGTGACACTTTAATTTGCTAGAATTTTGCTCTGGTGTAGTTATGGCTTTTTTTTAATTTCACAAACCCTAAACACATTAAAGAGCTTATAGTCTGCATTAACAGTGAAGAAATCAGGCCCTTGGAGTCACAGCTCAGGGAAATAAAGATTTCTTAGTGAGTACAAGCATGCCTCCTTGTCTGGTATTCAGTTTCCCCATTGAAAAATATCTCATCTTTTAATACTTTTGGTAATAAATGAACACAATGAAGGGTAGGAAGTTTTGCCCATGTGAAAATTGGGTCAAATCTAACACTTACTGTTACATTTTACTATTATGATGTGTTAATATCCCTGTGGTGATCCCACACAGATGCTCCCTTGGTCCCTGTCCCCCTCCCCAGCGGGATGGGGTGCAAATAGGGAGAACAGGGACAAGAAAGCTCCTTGGCTGAAAGACAGGGAAATCGCTAACCAATTACTGTCATGGGTAAAACAGATTCGACTTGGGGAATTTAACTTAATTTATTGCAAATTAACATAAATATTTAATTACTGGGAAACAAAACTAAGCAGACATTAAAACACTTCGGGAAAATCATCCCTTCTCCTTTCCCAGGCTCAGCTTCAGTTCAGCATCTCTCCTCCCCTCTTGTTACCACCACAGGGTACACTCAGTCCCTTCAACAAGGCAAATGGGGATACAGGGGGTTGGGTTGGAGTTGGAGCGTCGCATTCTTTCTGCTGCTCCTTTTTCTTCTCTTTTCCTTTCCTGCAGTGTGGGCCCTCCACAGGCTGCTGTCCCTTTGGCAGTGTACCTGCTCTGGCGTGGAGCATCTCCTCTCCCTCCTCTTCTTCCTCTGACCTTGTTGTGCTCACTTCCCCTCTGCTGTTCCCTCCTCTTCCTGTGGTTTCTGCCCTTGCTTAAATCTGTTTTCACTAAAGCACCCCACACGTGGCTGAGGGTTCAGCTGTGTCCTACAGGGAATCTGTTGTGGAGCTGCTGGTGCTGGGTGTTTGGCACAGGCCAGCCCCTGGCTTCCTCCCCCAGAGACCCCTGCAGCCCCCGCTGCCAACACCTGGGTGCCTGCTCCCTGTACGGTTGTAGCTTCTCATTTCTTAATAATAATCTGCAAATGTGGCAAAGGGAGTGCTGGGCTAAATACTACAACTAATTCATCATGAGTACTTTATTACTGGAAGCTAATGTTGCCTTCTGCTTTCTTGCGATTCCGTGTGAGACTGGATCGCATCTAATCTTCCTCAATCTAATGTGTTTTTGATTTGTGGCTGAACTCATACAGGTTCTGTTTCTTAAATACTTTTGATGCTTTCTGAGTGCCTGAGTCAGGCTACATCGTGATTGCATTGCAAACAATGTTGGGGTGCCGAAATCATGGAATAAGGTGATCCGATCAAGCAAATGGATCTGTGACTCTCTGATTTTGTCCTTGTACTGTTGAGGAGTAAGGAAGGAACACCCTGCCCACAGACTGCAAAACATGATGAGGATGGCAGACTGGGAAGGTTATGAAATTAGAAATTAATTGGGTCCCTTCCAACCCAAACCATTCTATGATTTTTATGAAATGTGAAAAGGCAGAATTTGGAACTGTATAAAGAATAATGAATTGGTCTCTGAAAAGCAGCCCAGTATCTCCCTGCCCTGGAAAATAGGCTAGTAATTAATTTAGTTGTTATCAATGGATGTAATGGAAATAATTTTTAAAAATAAATACATTAAAATAAGATGGAAATAAGTTATGTTAAGCCTGATCTGAATTTCTCTGTACCTTTCAGGTTTGTGCTTAATTAAACCTTTGATGTTTAGTAAGAAATTAATTAATTAGTTTCTGATTTAACAAACAATAATATTCTCCTTTTTGTGCTAATGTCTTCTTTAGTTGATTTTAGTAAAATGTGAACTGCAACTGAAATGCATTTAACCAGTCAGCATTAGTCTTTTTCTTCTAATATGCTGCTAAGCATTCCGATGATTCATTATGAACTTAAAAAAAAAAAAAAAGCCTTAGATAATCAGGGTGGCAGATACTGTCTGTGTATTGGAGTTACTTTATCTTAGAAATACTGTTTTCCTATTACTTATGCAGCTTATTATTTTTAAAGTTCTTTTGTGAGTTACCCTGACAATAGATTGAAAAGCTAGCTTTAACATAAACATATTTTGTCTTCGTTTTGTGTATTTTGTGTTTAGGTAGATATTGCTGTTAACTGATTGTCATGAAAGAATTTGGGTGTCATCTTGTGACAATATGTACCACAGTTTTTCTTTCACCTGATTTGGCATTTTTTATAACCTACTAGCTAATAACTTTATTTGATGTTGTTGATTCTTGTATTACAAAAACCAATGAAGAGCTGTTCTCTATTAATCTTCTCCATGCTATTTCTGATTTTACTGAGCCCATATAGAAACAGAAAAAGATTTGAGAAGCAGTTGCAGAATCTAGTTGATAAGTGAGTGGTAAGCACAGGTAAAACACTTACTTTGTGAGCAGTTAATTGACCTGTCTATAACTGACCAAAATTAAGCATTTTCTGAGAGATGACGTGTCTGCACTGAGAAACTGCTCTACAGTATCTTGTGATCTCTATGTCGTATTCTAGAGTAATAGTGACTTTATTGTGGATACTTTCATTTTTGACAGTTTATCAGTATAAATAAAATCTTGTTATATGTTGTATTTAGCTAGGCTGGGCAGCTTTGTGGTTTGAACTCAGATTTAAAGAAAGAAAAAATGTCCTTGGTAGAAATAGACCATGGTGAAAATAACAGCATACTACTGAGTATTGCTTTGGATCTTTACAGTTAGTTTGCAAGAAGAAATCCTTATTTGGCAAATAATTTTCAGTTATTATTCTAAGTCTCAAATATACAGGGAACCTAGTTCCTTGTTTAATGTTCTCAGAGGCATGTATGAGCTCTTAAAAAATAACAGCAATATCTTATTTATTGTTTTGTAGCATTCAAGCTACTGATTAAAAAATTGAGGCTAAAACTATATTCCCTGCTCTATTGTATTTGGAATATTATTCAGATACCTCTGAGGAGGTCAGTTGGAGGCAACTCGGTGGATATATATTTCTCTTTGTCTAGTTCCCATGGACTTATTAAAGTCTCTATTTCTTTAGCTTTAGGTATGAGTTTTGCTGTTCAAGACTTTAGTCTTCTCTGTTAGGTTTATCAGTAATGAAAAATTTCTGGCCTCTGTGTCTTAATTTGTTTTATAAGGACATCAAACTTGAAAAGGTAAAATTTTGTGGCAATTCATACACAAAGTGGCAGAAAAAGTAAATATATGAGCTTCAAATGCCATTAACTGTTTACCAGCTAATTCATAAAGCAACAGTAACAACTCAATGACTGACTCAAAAAAATTAATGATTAATGGACATGTAGGTAATTATAACTTTATATTAAGGCCTAGATTTCAAATGCTAGGTAGAGCTTTATGAATTGGACAGATTTCAGAACAGCCATGTGAATTTTTGGTGAAATATAATCTCATTAGTGACGTGACACTTCAATTCCTATTAAGAACTAAATGTTAAACAAACTTTTCAGCTGTTACCTTCTTTCTGTGGTAATTTAACATGTGGCCAGTTTATCGCTAAGGATTAGCTGCTGATGGGCAAGTGGCCGAAAGTTTTCCTTCCCATCCTCACTTGTGTGTCTCTATCCCCATTAGACAACAGAAGGAGAGAGAGAGAGAGAGAAATGGGTGTTGTGTGGCTTTTGAATGAGGTCTTCAGGTCTTGTGGTCTCCCCAGAGTTTGTGTGATCTGGCTGTGAGTGGCATTTTAAATTCATGAAACAGTTCAATTTTGTTCCGCTTTTTAATGGACAGGCATCTTCCTAGCTTACCACTGAGCGGTGGTGTGAGTGGTTGGCTTTTCAGCTGGCACCTGCGGTCCCAGGCAGCCCCAGTAACTGCCCAGCTCAGAAGACCTGTGCATGCAAAGGAACTGATAATGTCCTTTTTTGTGATTGTAGGTGGGGAGTATGCAGCTGCTGAAATTCAGACACTAGCTTGCTGGGGTTAGAATTGAACCTGTGAGTGTTTTTTTAAAAATCATAAATAATCATGAAAAAAGTCCTGTCAGCCAAATACATGAGTGTTTTTTTTAAAAATCATAAAAAATAATCGTGAAAAAAGTCCTGTCAGCCAAATACTTAATCTCATGGAATCAGTTTGACTCAAAAATGCTGCAGGCAGTAATTCTAAGTTCGTACTTACAAGCAAATGAGTCCCAGCAAAGTCCTCTTGTCGCTTCTGTTGGTGGGAAAAATGGCATATTTCTTTATCTGCTACTTCCTTTGCATAAGCTGTGGGAGATACAAAGCTTCACGCCTCATGGATGAGGTTGGGGGAAATTAAAGTGTTCAATTTCTGTTTCACCTTAGGAAAAAATGCCTGAGGTCTACCTGCCTAATAAAAGGGCTGGAAACTTAACGTGCTTTGGAACATCGTTTTCTTAGAAATAAAATTTCTCGAACAATATTGTTAATTTGCATGTTTTTATTTTTTATTCATGTATATATGTGTTTTATTTATTCTTGTGTTTGTGGATAAGAAATGGGTGAAGAGTTAAACAACTTTTAGAAGGTGTATATAGGAAAAGCAATAGATGGTGTAAGGAGACTGAGGGAGCAATAACAAATGCTGTATGTATATGGCATTACTCATAACCATTGCTGCTAGGAATGTGCATTCACTACGTAGATCAGCTTCCTTGGGTACAGAGTGTCTCTGAAGAAATGTTCTGAACTTTTAAAAAGCAGTATTTTTCTTCAGGGTCACTGTGAGACAGTGGGAGTCAAACCCTTCACAGGATGAAACAGTGTTTTGTATGTGTTTTTAATTGCCCACTGCTTACTAATTAACTTCTTCCTGATGGGATTTATGCTGGGAGAACATTCACCTTAGATTAGTAAACAGCTGCCTTGAGGCCAGTTTCATTCCGTTTTCACTCTTAGTCTGGGCTGCCAGATTTTGAAAACAGCTAGTGGTACGATGCGTGCTGTCCTCGATAGCTGCTGTAAATAGCCGTGTATAAATTCACGATATAAACTCAGGCGGTTCACTTGCCATATGAGAACATTTCTTGAAAAGCAGTTTGGGAGGAGAGGGAGGGAGCAGCAAGGTCTTAGGCACATTATATTAATCTGTAACAAGAAGCCCAGAATGTTAGTTGAAGGAAAACAAAGGTCTTTGCTGATTTCTTTTAAAATTATTTAACTCTCGGTATAACTCTCCCTTTGCACTGCCTTGTTTGTGTGCACATACATTTTGGCAAATCTCAAGGTTGTTGATCGTTGTTCTAATAAACTAATGATTTTTTAAAAAATATTTATTTAATTTCAGCTGTTGCCTGCTTAGGTTGGCTAAACCTATCTTTTGCTAAGCTGGTTTCTGTTTTCCATTGCATAGAATTTGGCCCGTGTTCCAAACAGATAAAGAGAAAAGGAAATGAGGTTGCCTGAGGGAGCACAGGGCCTTTGCAGAAGTAGGAGATGGTGCATTGACAGACGTGGTACTATTGATCTTTGGTGAAAAGTACAGCACTGTTGTGGTCTAGAAAGAATAATAATAATAAATCTTTATTAACTGGTTTGTTGGGGTTTTTTCCTAGTTGTTTGTGGTGGGTTTTTTTTGTTTGTTTGTTTTTTCTGGATGGATACTGGTGTTGCTGGGGTTTTATGAACATTTTTACATGTAGTATCTTGGGTCTTTTTTCTTGCATTGGTTTAATTTTGATCAGCATAAATTGTGAAAACCAAAGAAGTAGAAAAGTAACTGAATGTGAATATTCAGTATTCGAAAGTTTTGCTACTTTCATACTCCTTATGATCTGTGAGAATTCCTGGTGGATTTTAAGATGGAAGCAGTTCTGTTATGTTATAGGCTTTTGTAATATGGGTCTGTAGGTTAAAGTTTTAATTTATTACAATTGCCTTGAATAGCTATTATTGAATAGAAATATGCTCTGGTTACTATTATTACATATATGCAGTACTACAGGATTTGGAATTCTAGCCTAAATTGCTGCATGTGTATATAAGCAAGATGAAAATTTTTTGTCTTATCTTTGCACAAATGCCATACAAGTTATTTTCCATTTAAACAAACTAAATGAAAAATTCTATTGGCCTATGTCAAAGCTTGAAATATGTGTGAAGTTGCTAATTTACAAGTCATGGCATGACATACTAATAATGATACATATTTGAGGAGACCTGACCTCATCTAGTGTTGTCACTAGTGCTGCTTTAAGTGGAGGTTGGGCTAGGTTCTGACCAAATTTTTTATGGATCTGTAAAGTATAAAAGAAATAGGTAGAGCATCTCTCAAGCACACAGCTGGTATAATATCTTTAGTGGCACAGGCTGAGCAACAGCTTATATCACATAGACTTTGCTTTTATGCCTTTTAGCTGGTTTTCAGTCATTCTTTCTCTTTGCTTTCCTTTCATGTGGCTGTCTCATTTCCTGTGGCTGACATATTTTAAATGGCATCCATTATGCCCCAGCAGGAGTACCAAATACTTATGTTTTCTTAGAGGACCAGATCCCTGAGGAAACGTTTGGTTTACAAAGGCTTCAAGTATAGTGCCTTCCAAGGAAAGGAGGAGAGACTACTTCATTATTTGCTGGACACATCCATGAGCTTTGACCTTGAATCAGTGTTCTTGGATGTTTGAGATCTGCACAAACATTCAACCCTGATTTCTTCTCCAACCCACAGACAATGAGTCTAGCATGAAGTCAGTCCCTTGACAGTCTCTCTGTAAAGTGTTCCCAAGACTTGCTTGCTTCCAGAACATCAAGAAAATATCCCTTCCATCTTGAAAGACAGACTTCAGCTACATTTATGGCTGAAAATATTTTGGCTTGTGCAGGTAGAAAAAGACTACTTCTTTGTAGGCTGCTACAAACGGCTAAACCCTCTTCAGTTCTGGTCTTGACACTTTGTGTAGTGAGCTTGCTGCTTCAGCCAGATCTTTGGAAACCTTCGTATCTCTTCCTGTACGCAAGCAAGCCCAAGCTGTGGCTGTGTCAGCTTATTCCTACCTGGGCTGATGACATTATTAAATGGTAATGACCTTTTTTTGGGTGTGTCCTGGACTTGGGTAATGCCTGTATCCTCTATCATGTCTGTTTAGAGTACTGATGGATTTGTTGTGGCAAGTGGTCAGTGGACTCTAGTTACATCAAAGTCTGTGCAGAAACCTGCCTTCTGCTCCCTCCATAGTGCTCTGATCTATTCTGCACATTTTCTTTAAATTGTGTGCTTTAAAAGACAGTGCTGAAACTGGCTTTTTCCCTGTGGAATGTTCTTGCTTCCATATGGTCTTGAGTGGATCAGTGTGTTTAAATCTTGGCATTGAAGCAAAATTTATTCATTCACATCTGTCCTTGAATTATTTTGTTGCAGTGGTGAAATAAGAGGGAGTTCACTAGGTTTACAAGTCTTAGTAGTATGGATCATAAGAGACATGATGTGTTAGGGGTGGAGGGGGAAACCTTCTCCTCTAGCATTGCCCTGTGTAGGGTTGTAAAACATAAGAAGCTCTTCAGACCTGTTTATACTTACTTTCAATTGGATAAGCTCAAAGCACTCCTGGATGATACCCCTGCTGAGAAAGCTCCTCATAAATAAGCCCAAGCTGAAGACTAGCTCTTGTGAAGCAGTTTTACATAGGGCATCCTACAAAACTGGGCTGACATCGCAGTGTATCTAAACGTCACCTTTTGATGATCTTTATATGCAGGCTACAACTTACAACTCAGCCACTTGCTCAATTTGTGTTCTCTCATTGCATGTTTTGAGTGTTCATTGAGAAGCATGAGGCTCGATTTGCCTCAATCTCTGTCCCCCTTCAGTAGTCACTTTTGGTTAGACACGTGTCTGGCTGAAATGCCTTTGTCTTGGATTCCTGTTAGCTGGATACTGAGAGTTATGATTGTAACATCCTGCTTCTTTCTGGTCCTCCCTTTTAATGGACCTCTTTTATCAGTCTACGGAAGTACCATACAGTCAGAATCACACTGTACATCCTGTAAAAGGATACTAGTTTTTACTGGTGACAAAGAAACAGGCAGTGTGACCAACCTCCTGTGAGGTCAGGTCATATTACTTGGGTCTTTTGTTCTGCTGAAGATGCTTGTCTTGCATAAATGTTCTCAAAGCACAAGGAGTTTGGAAAACATGCTGTGGGTTTCTCTGTCCTAAAGCATCAATTGCAAGTGACTATTTAACATGACTGAAACAGTATCAGTAAACACAGAGAATTCAAATTCCCTCTCTTGTAACACTTGGAGGTTCACTAGTTCCTGATATAATTGGAACTAGTAGTTGGCAACCTGCTTACAGGGAACACTGGCCATCCTAGTTGTATGATAACTTAGGTGATCATAGAATCATAGAGTCTAGGTTGGAAAAGACCTTTAAGATCAAATCCAACTGTTAACCTAACACTGCTAATACAACCACTAAACCATGTCCTTCAGCACCTCGTCCGCATGTCTCTTCAACACCACCAGCGATGGTGACCCAGCCATCTCTCTGGGCAGCCTGTTCCAATGCTTGACAACCCTTTCTGTGAAGAAATCTTCCTAATATCCAATCTAAACCTCCCCTGGTACAACTTCAGGCTGTTTACTCTTGTCCTACCACTTGGCAGAAGAGACCAACCCCCACCTCTCTGCACCCTCCTTTCAGGGAGCTGTAGAGAGCAATAAGGTCTCCCCTGAGCCTTCTCTTCTCCAGGCTGAACACCCCCAGCTCCCTCAGCTGCTCCTCACAGGACTTGTGCTCCAGCTCCGTTCCCTTCTCTGGACACACTCCAGCCCCTCAGTGTCAGTCTTGCAGCGAGGGTCCCAAAACTGAACACAGGATTCGAGGTGCAGCCTCACCAGTGCCCAGTACAGGGGGATGATCATTTTCCTGGTCCTGCTGGCTACACTTCCTTATGCAGGTCAGGATGCTGTTGGCATTCTTGGCCACCTGGGCACACTGCTGGCTCATTCAGCCACTGCCAACCTACACCCCCAGGTCCTTTTTCGCCGGGCAGCTTTTGAGCCACTCATGCCCAAGCCTGTAGCATTGCAGGGGGTTGTTGTGGTCCAGGTGCAGGACCCGGCACTTGACCTTGTTGAACCTGGACGGTTGGCCTCAGCCCATCGATCCAGCCTGTCCAGATCCCTCTGCAGAGCCTTCCTGATACATCACTACTGAGGCATTCAGGGTGCCTTTACTGGGTGCTTTTTTCATTTGGCAACTGCGGGGGACCTGAGATCAGCCTCTTTGAGATCCAGGAGAATAATGTTGATTCTTCTGTTCCTCAGCAATCCATTTCGAGGATTGTTTGGAATTTCTCAGTTCTTTGGGCCTAACCTGCCAATGTGTCTATCTTCTGCAGCCCCCTAGGGTATTGCAGATGGTAATGTGGGTTGTGCCTGACGTGATTTCAGCTGTATTGGCACGGCTGATGTGCTCATGGATTTGGAACTTTCATCTCTTCATGCAGATGTCTTGACTGCTGATTTTATGGACAGCTTTCCTTTTCAGGAACTTGGAGTGCAAGAAGATGGTACATTGCATCTCACAGTGTGTTTACTCAAGGTAGTAGTAGGATTGTATCAGAATTCCAGACAGGTGGCGCCTTTCTTTATGAGTGATAGAAGAACGTACATATGTTAGTGGTAACATGAAGCAGTAAGGTTTTTTATGGGTTTCTGTGCAGGTCTGTTGTTCAGAGAGTCCTTTTCTTTATGCTTTTAAAACCAATCTCAAGAATATTGGCCTGTTAGCTTCATCCAAATCCTTTTAGCAGCCATTTTGGAACTTCAGTTTTCTTTCATCCCTCTGCAAAGATGTTCTTTCACCGTCTTTTTGACCAGCTCTCAGGAAATTTCAGTGTCTATTTAGGCAAATTGCTCAGTGCCGTGTTGCATGCTGGAGAGCCTTCATTGTTATCGCTGCTCGCTGGACGATGTTTATTCCAGCTCTCGGTTTAGTCCATACATGTTCTGTAAGACGATGTAGTTGTGATTTGGATGCTGAGAGAGGTGTGCTAAGGGCTGAACTCTACTTCAGTTCCGATATAAAATAGCGTTCTGTTTACCAGTTTGTTACAGCCTTGAAATGAGGGATGATCTGTACCTCAAAGACACACTTCAAAACCGCTTTGCTACAAGTAAATAAGTGTTGTGTATCTGTGTGAACTATCACCATTATGAATCTTACAGGAGAGTAATGCCCAGAATTAGAAGAGGAGCTGCGTTAGTCTGTTCATGCCAAAGCTGAATCTCAGAGCTCTTCCACCCCACATTTCCTTCTCCGTGCCATCTAGCTGGTACATTGAAGACCTACCTCCTGGGGAGATGTGCTTCACTGGGTAGTTTGTCTCTGCGTACCTGATGCCTCAGTTTGCGTGCGCTGAGGAGAAATTAAACTTGGTGTAGCATTAGTTTTCTAATTGCCTCTTTGAAGTTTTCTGTGCTGTCCAGACAGATTGAAATTTTTCCTTTGCTGATTCTTTCATTCAGAAATTTATTTAGAAGTTCTTTAGAACTCCTCTAACTAAAATAAGCTCCATTCATTTTCCTGAGGATGTAAGTGTGGCTTTTTAGACCAGATGTTGTCTCTTGTTTGGGATTGGTTGATCAGCTGATTGACTCAGGAAGAGGTACTCCTCCCTACATGTATTTTGGAGATTTAGCACCTGGTAAATGTCTCCATGCCCTGAACTTTATTTTTTTTTAAATTCAATCTATTCATTAGCAAAAGTGTATGATACAAATATCTAAATCGTGCTAAATGAATATAGCTGATTACTGACTCTTGATTACCATCCAGATGGAATTCAGCTATGAAATAACAGTAGGCTTGGAGTAAATAAGTAACCTTTGATATTTTTCTTCTAAAGAACTCGTCATGTGCTGTGAATTTGTGAATACCTCAAGTCAGTGACACAAACCCACAACAGAACACGAAAGAAGCAGTGACAATAGACTAACCATCTGAGATTATGGTCTTCCTCTATCTGTCTGCAGGAGTGGGTGTCTTAATAGCTGTTATCTCAGCAGGTGGGACTGTAGAAATTCAAGTACTTGAGAACTCATACTCTTTTCCTCACTGCCTCATTCCTTCACTATATGGTTGAACATTGTACATATCTGGATCCTGTAGTATGTGTGGTTTGAGTTGCATGGTTTGGGTTCTTTTTGAGGGGGTGGGGGAGGTAGGAACTGTCCTTCGCCTGTTTTCAGAATATCCCATTCATCCTTACCAGGGGCAGCGTTACACAGGCTATCTTGTAATGACCTTCATCATCTTATCTATATATATAACCTGGCCTTTTAGAAAACATGCCTTTTTTTGGTGGTGGTTTCCCTGATGGGAGACTCTGAGTTTGACAGCTTCTCCTCAGAGTCTGTTCATCTGGGTCACTATTTTAAGACATATTGTGACAGGGCAGAGGGAAAATTTCGAGTCTGGGGACAAACTGTCTCAAGCATTTCAGAGATATTAACCTTTGGGACACTCATGGAGCTGCAGGTGGACTTCCATTCATACGTTTGTTAAGCATGTCTCTAAGTGAAGTGTCCAGCCAAGAGAAGAGCTTGTAACTATCCACAGGCTTTGGGTTCTCTGATCATATGTTCAATTACATGCAGTGCCTGCCAGTCACTGGTTGCTTACGTTTGACTGCGTGCAGTGCCTGCCAGTCACTGGTTGCACAATGATACAATCATTTAAAGAAAACAGGAGTGTTATGGAGATTATTCAAAATAATAAGTCTGTATTTATGTTCACATCCTGTTTTTCTTACCTCCTTCTACAGAACCCTTATTTTTATACAGTCTAAAATAAAACATCCATGTGGTTGAGGAGAAAGTGATGGCTGGGAGGACTGTGGAGCTCGTTCCTAAAACAAGTGGTGGAAATGCAGAGATCAGGCATATACTTAGGAGATTGAGTTAGGGTTAATAGTTTCTGCCTCGAGTACTTGAGACAGTACTTCAGTGCAGAACATTGCTAACACTGATTAGTCATCTCTTAAAATTTACATGCAGAGCTGTGTTGGCAAGGAACATGAGAAAGTTTCCACTAGTAAGAAGCATAGCTGTTAAGTAAAAATTTTAGTATTGATACAGTTTTCCTGGCAAGGAGCTGCAGGGTATTTTAGCCTTCTTCCCTAACAAAACAGAATCAAATAGAGGAATTTTGAACTCATTGTGTCTTTATACTCATCAGATACTTAACTGCGGGTTCAGCTTTGAGAATTGTGATGTTTCTTCACTTAAAGGCGGTTTTCTTGGATCATTCTTCTTTAAATAGATGGAAACGTATGATCTAGCCGTCTATTCTTACTGACCGTGTTGTGCAGGTACTACACTCACTGTAAGCAAAACGGGTTACTGAAATTTGCCATGCAAGAGTAGTAGGGACTAAGGCTTAGGAGAGTTCTTCAGGGAAGCTTCTACACCAGCCAGAATTGGGAAGTCTAGTATGAGATTAGCATTTCTTGATTTTCCAGTGTAACCAAACTCCTTGAAAGAGGTAAGTTTAGGAAATACTGTCTTCATTCATTCTTTTTCATCCATAGGAACTTTTTTAGTACTCTCCATAAGAAAATCCTGCTGTTCTTTAAGGAGCTTCATTTATGGTTTCTAGAGTGGATATTGAGACTGAAATGAAGAAACTGGCTTCTAAACCTTTGGAGTTTTCTGTACTTTTTTTGCCTTTGAGTTATAGCCAGACTTTCCACTGAGGAGTACTATCCATACATGGAAAATGTGCTTATACTACAAATACTTCTAAAATATATGATGAGGCTGACACATATGTATGTAGGAATTTGTTTCTTAAGGTTCACACAGTTTCTTAAGGTTCCACAGTTTCACGTTTTATGTCAAAAGCATCTTTTAAACTTTTTTTTTCTTTTTTTACAAAGTCAGGCTTTGCCAGTGCATTCGTTCTACACTAATGTACGGAAAATGGCTTTATTTTAAAAGTATTTCTAGTTTTACTATTTATGTCTTGAGAAAGGATAAGTTTTTTTCATAAATTTTAGTGTTGCCTCTGAACTCCTACAGAAGACAATAAATGGATTTGATGGATCAATGGAGTCATTGGTTCAAGTTTGGATTACTCAGATGTTATATATTTGTTCTACATAATTAAATCAACCATCTGTTGGTGGTGAGGGAGTCAAGGTTCTTTTGTTGCTTTTTCATAAGAAATAAAGGGTGTTTTTCAGTCAGGCTAATTTTGGATAATTGGGGGTTTTTTTCTTCTCCTGAAATCACTACCAAGCATACTTTTTCATTTAAGACACCATAGCAGTATAGTTGTTTATGTGTAGTGACTTATTGTTTGTGATGTCACTGAAAATGTCTTTAGAGCAGGAAAACTGATAAAAAGTTGAAACTCCTTGAAACTTTTCATTGAAAACCTTAAATGCAGTTGGTTAAGACAAGTGTTTATCTTTTGAACTCTGGTCCCTAATACAGATTTGGCTATGTTGAAGGAGAGAAATAAGAGAATCCATAAATGTCTTAGTCTTTTTGAAGATTAGAATCACATTTTCCATTTATTTTAGTACTATTAAAATGTAGCCAAAGCTTTTGCTTGGGTTTAATAAATACAGTTGCTTTTATGTAATAGAGGCAGGATATGGGGCATCCTCTTTATTACCTGGCTGTGGATGTTGGATGTGTGAAACTGAGAGGGTAAGCAAGGCTGCTGAAGAAGTAGTGCGCACAGAAGTCTGCATCACAGGAAATCTTGGCTGGAGTGAAGTTGCAAGTGAGTCACTGCCAGTCCTAGCAGTAGAGAAGCACAGGAAGGTTATTGTATCGTGCCACTGCCTGGTGTCAGCAGTGAGTCACGGGTAGTTCTGCTGCAAGGAGAACGATGCAAATAAATTTCAAGCGTTAAATTCTTCCTCAAAATAAATTATCCAATGTTCCAGTAAGGCTATTGGACTGTCTTCTGGGAAAATTAAGGTATGTTTAGTGTCCACGTGCCATTATGACTAAGTGTTACTTCATTATTATAGCAGTAATACACAGTTTTGTTTCAAAGAGATTTTTTTTATTTTTCAGAAGAGAACTTGGAAAGAATCCTCCTGCTAGAAGCAGCCTTGAGTTATTGTATTTACTTTAAAATAAATGCTGGAGATTGTCAGAAAGCTGTACTACTCGTGTCTGTATCTCTGTAGTACAACTTCTTCAGGGGTACAATAAAATATTCTCATGATCTGTATGATAATACCTTACCCTTTTTCAAAGAGAAAAAACATCTCCAAGATGGGGCTGATTAGCACAGCATGGCTTAGAGAGAAATAAACCATCTTGCTAGATTAAATGTTGTAGCTGAGAGAAGACTCAAAGCCGTTTGTAGACTCAAACCCCATTTTTTATGGGGGGAAAAGGGACAAAAGCAGCAATTTTCAAATGGAGAATTTTTGCGCTGAGTAATGCTACTCAGGTTCAGCACACCCTAAAGAAGAACTAGTGTGCTGATGTTGTAGCCGAGAGAAGAGCAAACAAACTATTGGACTCAAACCCTATTTTTTATGGGGGGAAAAGGGACAGAAGCAGCAATTTTCAAATGGAGAATTTTCGCGCTGAGTAATGCTACTCAGGTTCAGCACACCCTAAAGAAGAACTAGTGTGCTGAAAGCTGTTTTTTGTTTATCAGCTGGGAGAGTTATCACATCCCCATACAAATCTTGTGCTCAGACCTTCAGACCATGAGAACCGTAATGCTCTCATGAAACCCTTTATTCATTCATTATTTATTGCTTTCAATCCTTCTCTGCTTTAACAGTCTGATTCACTGCTTATATTGTGGTTGTGTTTAAGGGTTGGTGGTGTATTATTTGGGTTTTTATACCAGCACATACATCAAATTGACAGTTCCTGCCTGAAGGATTGATAATCTAGGTTTGGGGAAAGCAGTGGTGGGAAAGTGATATGATCATGATGACTGACCATTAGGAATGTGGTTGTGTCATTTGCTTAGCTACACTCCAGAGCTTTTTTAAAATTACTTTATTGTAATCTTGACTAAGGAAAGGTTATTTATATGGTTTTAGTCCCTTATTATGTATTCTGTTCTTCCAACAGTAGCTGTTGCTTGAGTTGATAAATTCTTCCTCAGTAGTTCAAGTAGTGATTTTCTTGGAAAGCTTTTTTTCACCTGTTCTGTACAGTATACCATTTGAAGCCATTTAATAATTGACAGTTTTTTCAAATGCTATCACTTAAATGAAAACAGTTAACATTGCCACTGATTTTGATTTTGATCTTGAAATGTTCATGGCAGGTTAATTAAGAGGAGCTGCTCTGTCCTTTACTTGTAAAACTAATCACATAATGGGGTTTTATTTTTAGAGTATCATATCATCTTACCAGGTATACTTTTACATTTATTAAATGTTGTATATCAGGATTTTTAGTAAGGTCTTTCTCAGAAAACAAAATCAGAAAAAAAACCCAAAAACCCCCAAAAAACCCCAACCCACCAAAAAATTGGTAACTGTGACAATAAAACAAAAAGACAAACCCCCAACCCCCAAACCATGCCTGCAGTGGAATGGTGAACTGTAAAATGGCTTTTATTTTGTGACGTAGGGATGCAAGTAAGTTTAAAAGCATTCTATGACTAAGGTACATAATGTATGAAATTTAAAGTACATACATAAAAGGTATTCTTTTGTGAAAATTGGATAACTTGAATGTTAGAAAAAGAGAAAATTGTAGAAATCTTTTGTGTGTATAGCTAGAAACAGACACACACATTTTGGGCGTGATGGATTTCTGATTTCCTGTGTGTTGGACTAGTGTATAGTTCTTGCTTTTCTGAGAAAGAGAGTCTGAGGATTTCATCCTAGACACCAAAGTGAAATTTTCCAGGTTCAGCTCTACCTCCTCTACAATGCTAGCCCTGCTATTCTGGAAACTGATGAGAGAAACAAGCTTTCTGAGGAAGAATTTCCCATCCAGCTTTACTGTCCACTTCCGTGTAAGATCTAGGGACTGACCAGAACTGTATAGATTAGCTTTTCACCTTCCTGTCAGTTGGAGTTTGTCACCGATGCTGGCTATTACCTATGTTGTTATCAGTTTAGATAGATATTCTAATTTTTTTTTGTTTGGGGATACAAACGTAAACAGCAGTCAGTCTGTCTGTGGCAGAACAAGGTGACAACTAGATGTCTACTTTAGGTAGCAAAGCACATAAAGCAAACCAAAAGGGATTCTCTGATACCGTGTTGTCCAAGAAGGGTGCGTACATAAAAAGAAATTTCTAAAAAGATCATCACAAAATGAAGTTTGCCCCCAACACCAAAACCAAGCAGCCCTGAAATCTTCGGTGCGTATCTGATCAGTGCTCATTAGTCAGAAATAGTTGTTGGAAATTAGATGTATGAACTCCAGCTGTATTAATGGGATTATGAGGAAATCTGAGGTTTGGCCTACGAGGTTAGGTTAAGTGGTGTGGGGGTCGGGTCAGAGAGGAGAAATGCATATGAATTTTCAAGAATTTGGTGCACTTAATTTCAGTCCTGAGTTTGTAAGTTGTCTGCTGACAATCTTCATAGCAAGGGTGTCTCAAAGCAGTGTTACCAACAGGCAGTTTTAATGGTGAGTAAAGCATATGTTAATGTTAGGTGAAATCTAAAAGGAATGCAAGGATTATGAAATTCAGAGTCATGGATGGTTTCTTAGTAATATGTTCAGGGTTTCTGTGTTGATTAGGTGTAAAGTCTTCTGGCTCATCTAGGCGTCTGAGTAAAAAAGATAAAAAGGAGCTAAACTGCTGCATTTAGCTTCTACGTAATTTTTGGTCTGCTTCCTAATGAGTCCTGTCTGCGAAGACTAAAAGAACGTGGTGTGGGGAGAATGGGCGTATAGCATTATTTCTCAGGGAAAGCGCAGCAAAGTTGTTTTGAAGTGTGCCTCAAACTTTGCATTTAAAGGAGTATCACCATTGGCCCTTCAGCCTTGCTCTGAGACAGATTAAAAAAAGTGACTTCTTTCAAAACCCTAATTTTGGTCCCAGCACATACCTGACAAATGAGGAGAATCTGGGGCTTCAGAAGCCACCCTGTTCTGTTTCCGTGAAAGAAAATGCATTGCACGAGACAAGCGAGCTTTCCAGATTTTCAGGCTACAAGCCCTTTTCAGTTTGTTTTTTTTTTAGTTCTGCATTAGCAGACTCTTATAAAACGTGTAGTTTTGAGATTAATATCTGCGTTCAGGCACTTGTGCCATGCTTAGCTCTTGCTAGAGTTGGTGGATTGACACATTGAACTCACAACAGGGAATTCCATTCCCCTTTCTCTGTTGACAGTTGTTCATACAGATGTATCAACAGATTAAGATGCCTCTCTGAATAAATTTTTAAATGCAGAGCACTTGGTTACAAGAAGATTTGCATAAATGCACTTCAACCAGAACCAAGACTTCTTGTACAGCATTTCTATTTTTAAAGATCTTAAAACAGTTATTAAACAGTCTTGAACAGTATTATCGGTCTGACCTACAAAGAAGCAAGGGAGTTCAGTGGATGCTCTGCAACAAGTCTAACAGCATGACATACTGCTTGAATGACCATGTAGTACTGATTCATGAGTAAGTAGTTCCTGAAAAGATTTATAAGAGCCAGTATTCATTCAGTGAGAGATTTACCCTAAGTGATTTTACCAACAAAGTCTATACCAGCTGTCCATTTTGATCCATGGGCAATGCAAGACTGTTCTGTGGTCTATAGTTTTTACAATGATAGTTTTATATTGATTACAATGAACCCAGATCTCCTTTATGTTTTCCTATCTAGTCCTTTGATTCCTAGAGTGATGTGCAAGGTTAGACAGGATGGTATTAAAGCTTTTCACCGACAAAGGTTGTTCTAGCTGTCAGCCCTATTGCAGATACCAATTTTAGCTTGTCTGATTCACATTCTGATCAGATGCATTTCTGATGCATACTAAGAACCCAGCTCACTGCACCTCATGACTTGAGTGTTGGGTGACTGAGCGCTGCTGCCAGAGGAAATTACCTCTTGCTCTGAAATTTCTCATACCTGGCAGACAGATGTCTGTGGGGAAGAACCATGCTTCTTGAATGGAAAAACTTTTCTGTTTAGTTATTTTCATCACATCCTAGAATCCAGTAATGATTTTCATAATGAAAAACCTTGGCTTTTGTACTTCCAAAGCAGCATGTGAGCATAGCATTTATCACTATGATGATACATCTAGCAGAAATTTGAATGACTCCTATTCCAGTAAAATGTGCTAGGTGTCCTCATTTCCAGAGCTATCCAAGTGCCTCTGTGTGCTTTTCTGTCACTTATCTCTTGAACTCCCTTAAAGGTCACAGAAACCCCCATTGGAGCTTAGTGTAATGTGCTGTGTTCTCGTTTGCTGTCAAAGGTGCTGCTGTCATTTCAGCACAAGGATAAGAGCCAGCACATTTTGATCAAAGGTTTTTTTATATGTTCTTTCACAGGGACAGTGATTACTGTAGCCATATTCTATATTTATCCTGAAGTTCCAGTAACGCATTTGATCTGCCTGTCTTCCCAAAATTATACCCGGCATAAGAGATTTGACATATCCAGGAAAAAAGGATTTTCAAGTCTGTTCCTTTGTGAGAGTAGCCAGTATTTCATGGCAGAGCTGAGAAGATACCGCATATCATGTCAAAAAGCCACAGGTTTGACAAGGCTTAGTTGAGTCTTGCTGATAGTTGATGCTATTGTAAATGATGTCACAAATAGAATTCTATTTTCTTCCTCCTTGCATTTCAAAGAAAGTGAGAAAAGTTATGAAGATGGAAGGGGATGTGTATCTTCCATTTGGCAAGAACTTCACTTGCTTGTGAGAACTTCAAGCTCTAATCTTGCAAGATAGACTTAAGAATATTGCTGCTGTTGTGGCTGCCTGCTGTGCATGGATGACCCTAAAGAAGCCCATACTTATTTCAAGAAGGGACAGTGAATGAGAGGTTGGGTTTTTTTCTGTAAACAGCAGTGCACAATTTACAGTCCTCTACAGTGGCTGATGATCCACCTGGCCAGTACTGCTCTTGTTTTGGCTATCAGTTTAGGCTTTTTGGATTTTGGGTCAATTGAGCATGAAAGTCTGCAGTTATTCTTTATTGCAGCCTAAAACAAGAAAACCATGTGCAAATGCTTTTCTAGGAAACCTGTTTTACTTTCCCCGAAGAACTGGTGATATGGCAGCAAATGCGAGAAGATGCAATACTTAGAATTCTGAATGGATGAAAGCAGATAGGGAGGCATATTGGGGAGACTATGAAAAAGTAAAGCAGGAATACAAGTATTACCATGACATCCCAAATTGGTCCCCTCTTCTTGTGAAACTGTGGGATGAGGTGTTGGGCATACAGGGCCTCCACACTCCAGTCAACTCCCTAAGATGACTTGCCTAGCAATGTTACCATCTAATCAGCGTAAGGAAAACTATAAGCAGGCTGGCAAAGCCCTGTTCTACACACAGTCTGCGCAGCTGAGAGGCAACAGCTACTTTTTGCTGTTAGTTATCTCCCTATCTTGGTTGAACGTTGTGCAAAGACTCCATTGGCAAGAATTTTCCATGTGTCACAGTACAGCCATATGTTGTTTATCCTGAATATCACCTGTTCTATTATTTGACAGGATCAAGTCCTTTGTGCAGTCTTCTCACCTTTGTGGCTGTATCTGGTCATCTGATGCTTTTCTTGCTCAAGAAAATGTCTTTAAAAAGCCAACAAGCAAAACCCCAGTAAATTTCAGTGTTTTTGGATTCCAGGTTTTGTGGTTCAGTCTGATGGGTCTAGAAAATATTTAATTTCTTCAGCTGAGCAGCTGAATATCGAGCTCTTGATCTCTTATCTGGACAGTAACTCAATTTCTGGTCATCAATCCGTAGTCTCCATGCATAAAGTAGCTCATAAGATCTTCCACTGTTGCTTGCAGGTGAAGGATGCCACCATGCTCCATTCCACATTGACACCAAGAATGAAGTATTGTATTGCTGAGGGCAAACAGAAGTTGAAAAGCTTACTGGTTTATAGTAAAACTAATTCACTGAAATATTATCAGATGAAGTATCTCAGCCTACCTTGTGTTTTTGATTCAGTCCTCAGCAGGCACAAGCCTGAAGTATTTGAAAAGCTTTAATATCAGGGCTAGTCCATGTTTTATACCCTTACATGAGGGGTGTAGGGTTTATGCATACAGATGCATTTATTCAAACTGTCTCAGTCTAAATGTTGTTGTGGGAGCCATGCATGTCTGCATTGAGATTTATACTGTCATCTCTACAAACCGTTCAGTATGGAAGAAGGTTTACATTTGGGGGGGGAGGGAGGGGCAGTGTGGCAAGGGGAGGGTGATGTGGATAAAGCAGTAGACAGCTTTCTTGTGCATCGATTTATGGTGTAGCACTCTGTCATTATAGATCAGCAGCTATTTTTCCTTTTCGGAGCATAGTCTTCAAGTACGCTCATATCTTGGAAAATACTGGACACAAGATCAAAGGTTGTGTAGCAGAGCACTTCTTATCTGGGATTGATTCCTTGCATCAGCTAGTGGAAAGATGTATTTGCTGACCTCCCTAATAGAGGTGACTAACAAGAATATGTTTTTGCAGAAAAGCTCCTATCTATTAACAGAATGAGTCATGTTTCATATAGATGCTAATAATTTGAAAATATTGGAGATTTTTACATATGTAAATGTTACAATTCTCCTCTCAAGTGTGAGAATAATTTCTAACTACTTTCATGGGATGAGATGTTCACGAAAGCTGAATTTAGCACTTAAGCACCTATTATCACCTATTAAGTTTATGGCCATTAAACTGGAAAACAGAAGGTTCAACCTGAGCATGAGGAAATACTTCTTCACCGTGAGGGTGACAGAGCACTGGAACAGATTGCCCAGAGAGGTGGGGGAGTCTCCTTCCCTGGAGACTTTCCAAAGCCACCTGGGCTTGTTCCTGTGTGATCTACTCCAGGTGATCCTGCTCTGGCAGGGGGGTTGGACTAGATGATCTCTAGAGGTCCCTTCCAACCCCTACCACTGTGTGACTGTGAATCTGTGATCCTCATGTAAAAGGATTCTGTGAAGGAAAAAAAAAAAAACCAACACACAATCATCAGACTGATCTATATTCAGGCCAGCCACGATAAAACTTCTAGAAATCAATCTTATGTGATTTTACATGGGTATACATCATCCGCAATTTCACCCATGCTGTAGATTACTTCTAAACATTCCATCCATGGGATAGGTGCTTAAGTGCCAAAGTCAGCTTTTGTGAACATCTCATCCCATGAAATTAGTTAGAAGTTATTCTCACACTTGAGAGAAGGAGAATTGTAACATTTACATATGTATAAATCTCCAATATCTTCAAATTACTAGCATCTATGTGAAACATGATCCATTTTGATCCATCCTATCAACACAGTTTGTTGTTACAGGAGTTTGTGCTTGCCAGACAGGGGAGACAGAAACTGTAAGGAATTATCTTACTGCGATGTGTGAAACCGCATACATGCGAGGACTCTTGTTTCTTTAACTGCGTAAGAGCAAATAATCAAAGCCCATATTTGTGCATAAATAAAACATGATTTTTAAGTAGTGTAATGCTAACCCAATTTGGGCAGCCTAGTGGGAAATAAAAGTTAAAATCAGTATGGAAATTGTCAGTTCTGTTGAGAAATTCTAAACTTTTGCCCTAATCCCAAAATGCCTGTTCTCAGGAAAGATGGGGCACACTTAAAAGAATCCCGTTCCTGCACTCCAGGATCGTAAGCATGCTGACACTCAAAGCGTGTGAAATGTAGCTGCTAGGAAGATTTGCATGAGAAGTAGCTTTTGAAGCACGCTAAACTACTCATGTAGACAAATCTTTGGAAGTTTAGACACATGGTAGCTGGGACTACCTGGTTTGACTTCAAAAATAATTTTCCTCTGTCTTCTGTTGCCTACTAGACGATTTGTGATATCTGCCCTAGAGCTCAAACTGGTTCATGTCTTAAGAAGCCAGGATGCTGTCAGAATTATGGTTCAAAAACGGATAGATAAACTGATGATTTTTGGAAGCTTACTAGGTTTGCCTATGCTTAATCAGAATTTTTATTCTTATCACATAGGTAAGTGCACAGATTTCTTCAGAATAAGTTACAGTTTTACTGTACATCAGGTATTCTATATAAACTGTCCATATACATACTTTATTCCTTGAAAATATAAATAGCTTGCTTTTTTCTTTCTAAGATAAGCTGCTTCACGTTTGCCATAGGTAAAACCTTTCATATGGGCATGTACCACTAAATAACTGTTGTTACTGCACTTACTCTGGTTTACCTTGCAGCCTGTTTTACGCATGTACTTGTACACGTAGTATGAGGTGATTGCAATTTTGGTTCTTCCCTGGCTACAGGTTTATTAGGTTATTTCTGATCTGCTTACTTTATGAGTTTAAATTAATTCCTTCTGGTTTGCCCTTTTTTTTTTTTTTTTGACAGACGGGGGGAAGGAATTAGGTTGCTGCACACTGCCCCCTTAAACCAAATGAGTCATTTTGTGTGAGTCTCGTTCAGCTGACAGACGTATTACTGACAATTTAAGCTCTTTATCTAGAGCACTTTTTTACCATCTTGCCCTTCTGCTGTCTCAGAGATAATGCAATCTACGGTTGTCTTTGAAACACAAGTCTCTTCCTTTGACTCGCACAAATTAAATCCTATTAAAATCATAGCTGTGTTTTGTATCTAAGCCGAACATTATAAAAATCACCCCTTCATTTCCATTTAAATAAAGGTTTTGAAGCCCCTGATCCATCTTACAGTGAATATGTGGCATTTGTGGAACCAGCAAGTTCTGTTTCATCACGACGCTGCTGGACACCTGACATGAGCCCTTTTTTTGGCGTCTTTGCGTGGGCTGCAGCTGAATGTCAGCAGGGACTCCCTAGGACAGGCAGGCCTTCGCTTTGCGGCGCATTCAGCACAATCTAGTGCCCAGAAACTCTGCCAAAACATTAACTCCTTGAGAATAGGAGAGAATGATTTCCCATAGTGACCGAATCCTATTCTAGCATTTGGCACGTGATCTCTTGAGGTTAATGTGGTTCGTCCCCTTACAAATGTTTGAAACGCTTTCATTATGAAGACTGTGAGAGGAATCGTCACAATGCCAAAGGTTGTGATTGTGCATGTGGATTTGCTGGCAAGAAAAGCACCTCTAAGTTCTGTTGTTTTCCAGTGCTGTACATTTGAGGGCAGGCTTTACTGAATTGTCCTTCCGACATGCAATATATCATAATTGTATCTTTCCTGAGTAGTAACATTGTAGTCATGATGACAAAAGACAAAACTAAGGCAGTGTTTGTAGGTACTACATCTATTTCAGACCTGGAAGAGCTTTTGTAGCTGAAAGCTTGTCTCTTTTTCCCAACTTCAAAAGTAGTTGGCTCAATAAGATACAAGCTGTGAACTGTCATCTTCAGAACCCCAGTTTTTGGTCAATTAACACATTACATTTGTCTCTTTGTTTTTTTCTTTATTCCTGGGTTGAATCCCAAAAAATAAATACATAAGTATGTGATATGTTATAAAAAATGCAAACCTGTCCTATGTCTTTCCAAGCACTTACTGTTCTCTACATGAAGAACAGCTTGATCACTGAGCGAATTTGCAGAAAACTGCCAAATACATGTACATCACAAAGCTGTCGTTCAGTACAGGATGTGTTGGCAATGTGGGTTAACAGCAGAGGTTATCAGGAAATTCTCAATAGCTGAGTTTGTCAATAATATTTTTATAATAAACTTTTGTTGAAATCTGTTGATTTCAGCAAAACTTTTGTTAGGAAAAGATTTCTTCCCTCTGAAATGGAATTACTGATAAAAATTAGAGAAGAGTGAGATAAGATCAACACCTGAACAAGAAATAGATTTGGTCAGGAGTGCTCACTGGGAGATGCCAATCATAGAATCACAGAACGGTT
>NW_010269191.1:0-547 GCF_000690775.1 Eurypyga helias
TATTTGCCTGAAAGATCAGCAGCCTATGCTTCGACTTCTCTCCTCCTTGATGTCTGGGTGGACAGAGAGAGATGGAATCTTAATTCTCCACTGTCGATAAGGGACAGAGAGCCCATTTCTTGTTAGGACTTGTCTGAGCTGCTCCTGAGACCCTGCACATGCAGAGATGGCCCTGGGCAGTGCCCTGCTGCAGGATGTTTCTGCAGGGCAGAGCTGAGCACACAGCAAGTGGGATGGGGTCTGTGAGGATTGGTAAGGAGGACAATGGGGACAGAGAAGCAGGTCGTGGGCGGGACAGCTCCAGGCAGCAGGGACATGGGCAGGGAGCTGTTCCCAGAAATATGCTGAGAGAGGGAATTCGGGCACAATTCTGCCATTCTGTGCTGTTCAGACTACATCTGCCCAGTGAGCCCCTGGTCTCCTCTCCCACTCAGCACAGCTTCATTCCCAGGTCCTCAGGGTGCATGGCAGGAGTCAACTCTTCAGCAGCTGGACCTCCAGCCTAGATCTGCCTGTGTTGTATACAGTTGGTATAGAACAAACCGGC